>NW_026694658.1:870000-1030000 GCF_021218885.2 Marmota monax | reverse complement strand
TTGGGAAGAGTGCGGATTCTTAGTGCCCAGGTGGCAGGATGCAGCCTGTGGTGACATCCCCCCAGCATGCTCAGGGACCTGTCATGAGCTCAGGCACGCCTCACTCACAATCTGCCTGAGCTTGGGAAAGGGTGAGGATGGGCCTTTGGGGAAGCAGGGGGATTGTCAGGTTGACCTCTGCAGGCACCTAACAAACTATTTGGATCAATGGATTACCTCGGATTCTGCTGGTGCAAGGTCAAGTTCAGAGCCTCCTGATTCAAACCCCCAGCACCTGCAAGCAGAGTGATTTTGGACAAGCCACTCAGCTTCCTGTGTCTCAGTCTCCTCATCTGTAAAATGGGAATGAGGAGAAACCTGTCTCATGGGTGGTGTGAACACTCAATGAGATCCACGCTATAGCATTTAGCCAAGCGCCTGGCACATGGACCCACCCAGGAGGTGTAGGTTACTGCCATGGTCATCCCAGAAGGTGGGAGGGAGCAGCCCTGTGCCCCAGGAGCATGGTGCTGAGGGAGGGTGACAACACTTCCACTCTACAGGTAAGCACAAAGCTGGGCACGGTGGAGCACCCCTTCATCCCAGCAGCTCAGGAGGCTAAGGCAGGAGGATCACAAGTTCAAAGCTGGCTTCAGCAATTTAGCAAGGTCCTGTCTCAAAAGAAAAATAAAAAGGGCTGAAGGTCGGGCCACGGTAGCACATTCCTGTAATCCCCAAGACTTGGGACTGACGTAGGAGGGCCCCAAATTCAAAGCCAGCCTCAGCAACTTAGCGAGACCCTGTCTAAAAAAAAAAGGCTGGGGATGTGGTTCAGTCCCTGGGTTCAATCCCTGGTACCAAAAAAACAAAACCAGGCGAGGACCATTTGGCTTTGAGAGGTTAGGTAACTTGCAGAAAGTCACAGAGGAAGTCAGTCCCCTGGCTACAAAGAAAACCCTGATTCTGCCTTCAAAGTCCCATCTCTTGTTTCCTCCGTTCTTTCACTTCTAGTTGAATCCAGAGGGGACTCCTGGGAGCGCAGGGTCATCATTGCTTCTACAAGTGAACACCGGCAATTCTCAGATGTTAAGTACATTGTCCTTCTGCTGGTGGGGGCCAGCTTCACCACAAACTCAGGTCTTCTGACCCCAGAGTCCCCCTTCCTCCTTTGGTGACAACTTCACTGCCACAGGACACACATGCCATTCGTCCTACTCTCCGTTTTTCCATTTTCTTTGTGGCCATCTCTGTCCCCTATATGAGTTTGACATCCAATGACTGCCAGCTGGGAGCTTAGTATGAGGTATGGCCACCACTTGGAGGGTTCTTGCTTGGTCCCAAAGCCCTGGGAACTGACATCAGTGATTATTCAATACCATCAGTGATGACATCAGAGGATTACTCAATAAGGAGTTGCAGTCCCCACAGCACATTGTCCTGCCGTGGCCCTCATCTTTGACAAGGAGTCTCTCATTGGGCCCATTTCATAGGTAACACTGCCGAGGCCCCGAAATCCTGGGCTGGACTTGTTCCCTTTCTTTTTTTTGGAGGGGGGGTACCAGGGATTGGACTTGGGGCACTCAACCACTGAGCCACATCCCCAGCCCTATTTTGTATTTTATTTAGAGACAGGGTCTCCCTGAGTTGCTTAGTGCCTTGCCTTTGCTGAGGCTGGCTTTGAACTCGTGATCCTCCTGCCTCAGCCTCCTGAGCTGCTGGAATTACAGGTGTGCACTACCAAGCCCTCCAACTTGTTCCCTTTCATCAAGGGGCTAATACAGCTGGACCCAAGCCCCTGACACAGCCAAGGGGCCTGGTTGGCCCGGGTCTCTGGCAGAGTTGAGCTCAGGGATGGAGATAGAGGGAGTTGGAGCTAATGAAGGAGGTTCTGGAGGCCTTGTGTGCGCGCAGGAGTCTGAGGAAGGGGGTGGGGAGCTGGATGGTTGCTTCTAGTTCGCATTCCTCAGGGTGATCCCGGCTGGCAGTCACCCTGAAGGACTAGCCCGTGGATGTCCAGCTCTGGGCCTGGGTCAGCCACTGGTCAGCAATTGTTCCATTTTGCTTCCTTCCTAGTAGGACTGTCACTCAGCACTGGGGTGATAGAACAGCTGAGGGGACAAAGGGGGACCTGGCAGCAGGAAGGGGAGCAGGGGACAGAGGCTGTCCCCCTGAAACCTCAGCGCTGTTCACCCTGCAGGGTGGGGAGGATCAGAACCCCTCAGGCCTCGTGGATGAAGTTTGTATCTGCCCCCCATCCCCCCCCCATGGGGGAAGCAAAAGCACAGGAAACCCACTGGGAGAAACTGAGGTAGGAAGGTGGAAGCAGTGAGCAGGAAAGAGACCTGGGAGAGGCCTGACCCTGGAGCTGTGGGTGCTGACCCCCTGGGGCAGGGGAAGGCAAAGCTCCAGGTTTGGGGTGGTGGCTGGGCCCCAGGTCTCTGTTTCCACAGGGGAAGAATTTTGGACTCTGTTGCACTGGGTGGTGGTGGGGGGAGAAGGCCCAGCTTCCTTTGTGTCCCTTTTGGGGGGCAGATGGGACCTCCCGAGGCCAGGGCCCCTCCCCTTCTCCACCTCAGCTCCAGGGGCCCTCACTGTCCCCCTGCCCCTCCCACCCCCTGACTCCGGACCAGGGGCAGCAACTTTTTCTTAGGACAATGGGCCGCCAGGTGTCAGCCTCAGGAGGACTCAGCTCTGACCTGGGGGGGACTGAGGGGACACTGAGGAGATACTGAGGCCCTGTGGAAGCTTTGGCTTGGATTCACAGAGGTGAGCTGGCCCATTTCCTTCAGCCACCACCATGAACCATGGCTCAGCCCCATCCACAGAGGCCAGCCCTGCCTGGGTTTTGGTTTCCTGATTACCCTGGGAGGAGGGGGACAGATCCAGGCACCCCTTTTCATTCCAACACTGTGTAGGGGAGAAGTAAGGCTTTGACCCTGGGGGACCAGGGAGGGCAGGAAGCCTGTGTCAGGACCCTTCTGGGGGTGGGTATTTTATGTCTGGTGTTCTTTTGACTTGTCACCCTCTGTGGGACAGAAATGATGACTCCAATTTCACATGGGAGGAAAAACAGACTCAGAAAGGTTAACTAACCTAAGGGCATTCTGCTGGTGAGTGGAGGAAACCAGGATTCGAATCCAGGGCTGGCCCTAAAGTCTGGGCTCGTTCCACGCTGCTGTGTCCATGGGGTGAGGAGTGGGGATGGAGGGAGGGTCTTTTCCCTGCCTCCTCCGTCGGGGCCTAGGGAGAGGGGCATGGGCCAGGAGGCTGGGGACCACTGGGACACAGTGGGGCAGGCACCCGGAGAACCTAGATGGGACCCTGACACTCTACCTGCATGATATGGGGCAAGTCCCTTCTCTCTGAGCCACATGTAAGTGGTGGCTGGAGGTGTCTCCTGGATATTTGGTGGGTGAGCGGGTAAAACCAAATGCAGGTGAAGGAAGCCGCCTTCTAACTGGAGCAGAAGACTATGGCTGCACCTCTGGCTCAGGACAGAGGCCCTCCAGGACCTCGCTCCTGAATCTCCGTCCCTCTCAACCCATCTAGATGGAGTCCCCAGCCTTCCCCAGATACCAGGTAGAGACAGACAAATCCACTGGTGGTGTGTAGTGTGTACGTACTGGTGGCCCCAGCTGGCTGCAGGTCACACCAGGGCGTTCCCTCCCCTGCGGAGTCACCTGAGATCTCTCTATCCCAGCAGGTTAGCCGCTGTTAATTAAACCAATTGTTGGACTTAATGCCCATCCCATTAACGTGTCTCCCAGGCCTATTCATCACCACCAGTGGAGGAAGGGGTGGGAGCTGTGGGTGGGGGTGGCGGGTGCTGAAAGCCAAGTAAAGCAGCTCGTGGAAAAGAGATGGGGTCCCTTCCCCGTTCCCTCTTGGGAGCTATGGAAACTTCCATTCCAATCTCAGGATGCGCAGCGGCCTATGGTGTCTGCATCTCACAGGGTCCAACTGAGCCAGGGTCAGCCCTGCTCACCCACACACCTGTCCCCGTCCTGTTCCCTCTACCTGTTGGGGGGCCTCTCTGTTCTGTTCTGCCTGGAAAGTGGGTGGACACAGGAATAGGGGCCCACGCAGAGATGCTCAGTGGGCCTCCTCTCCCCTTCCCCTTCCTCCTGGCTGGGCCCCTCCCCTCCCCCCCCCAGTGTCAGGGGGCTTGAGGAGCCAGGGTGGGGCCACCAGAAGGTGCATAAATCATTATTGGCGAAGACCTCAGCCCTGAGCCACGGGTAGAGGCTGCTGCTCGTGGTTCAGGCCAGGGCATAAATCATAATTCCCCTACAATAGATCCTTTTGCAGCCGCCATCAGGAAAACTGTGTTGGTTTTATCGATTTTTTGACACGGGGGCCCAGGCAGCGAGCGGCTCCTGAATCATTATGAAATGAAACTGATTAGGAATTCATGGAATACTAAATAAACTTTACGAGCCCGTTGTAAGTTTTTTGATGCATGGGGAGCGGAAAATGAAAACTAATGATATAAAAATTACACAGCGTGCTGAGTATTATTATACCGCTATTGATTTGTTTCAAACTGTACATCAAAATCGCAGAGGGCCGGGGCAGCTTCCGCAGCCATGCTGGGGATGTTTGGGCTCACCAGGGCTGGAGGACTTTCTTTTTTTTTTCCCCTTCTATTTTTATTTATTTTTTTTTCTCTCTCCTTCCTCTAGTCTCCCACTCTATCATCTGACTCCCTTCTCACCGTCTTCTGTCTTCCAGGGCAGCCCCTGCTCAGTTGGGACCCTGGACCCCGGCTCAACTAGAATTCCTTGGCTTCTGCTGGTGTCACTCTGGAGCTGCATTTTTAGTCTGTGAGTTTCTCATTTCCCTTCTGCCCTCCCCAAAGGAGGAGTATGTTCCAGTGAAAAGAGATGAAGTTCTTTTTTTTTTTTTTTTTTTTCCTTCTTTAGCTCCTTGCTGTGTGGCCTTTGGAATGTGGCTTTGCCTCTCTGGACATTATTCTGGATAAAGAAAAAATTGGACTCATTGGATCAGGTATTTGAAAGGGTGGTCTGTGGGCAGCCCATGTGTGTCATCTCCAGGACTCGTAAAAATGACGAAGAGCTGGGCCCATTCTTCGATGAACTGCCTACAGATCTCTTGAGATGGGATGTGGGAATCTGCATTCTTATCTATCTACTAATCAATCTACCAATCTACCTATCAGCATTGGGACTGGAACTCAGGGCCTTGCACATGTTAGGCAAGTCTCTACCACTGAGCTACACCCCCAGCCCTGTGTTTAAATAGGTTCCCCATGGGACTCTTACGCACAGAGCCTGCTGATCTGAAGAGACACCTATCCGTCACCTTCCCCCTGGGTTGTCAGAGGTGGTCTTAAAGCTACGAATATTGCCCTCTGTGTTAGTCAACTCTTGTCCCTTCTTCCCTCCCTGCCTGCCTCCCTCCCTTCTCTGGCACTGGGGACTGAACTCGGGGATGCTCCACCATTGGACTACATCCCCAGCACTTTTTATTTTTCACTTTGAGACAAGGTCTTGCCAAGTTGCTGAGGTTCTGCTCTGTTCGTCTCCATTCTGGGGTCCACGCTGAAGAGGAGCCCCCACCTGAGACGTGTTCTTCTGATGGTAAAGAAAAGAGCTGAAAAATGGTGCAGGCACATGACCCTCCTGACCGTTTTGCTTGGACGTGGCATGTGTCCCATTTGCTCACCAAAATGTGTCATGTTCTCAATTCAGTGTCCGAGGGGTGGGAAGTACACTTGTCCTGCAGGATGGACACCCAGGGGAGAGCCTGCAGGGATGGTCGAAGAGCAACCCAGGGGCGTTGTAGTACACTGTCCTGCACCCTCCAGGCTTGGTCTGGGGTCTTGTTTGGCCCAGGCAGGGAGGAACAGGGACTGCTGTCCTACAGAGCTGGGCCACCAAGCACAGCCATGCCTCTCCACGGCCGGCCAACTACTGCTTCCCCTACCCACTCTGAGCCCCTGGCCTTGCCCCTGGGTCCTTCAGTGGGGACTGTCTCCTTGTTTCTGCCTCCCTGCTGGGGAACCTGCAGACACCCACCCTGCATCCTCCAGAGACCTGCTCTAACAATTAGAATCCTTTTCTAAAATTGTCCTTTATCCTCTAAAAACAGAGGGAAATTTAGACTGCAGGTATGGGACTTTCTTACACTGGAACACCCGTGGTAGCTTTCTTCTCAGGGAGTATCTTTTTTCCCAAGAGAACTCACGTCAGTTTCCTCTTTGGCTGGTGTTGTTCTTGTGTTCAAGCTCACATCAGCCCGACTCTCAGAGAGGTTGAATTCTTCCCCCTGGACACACAGCATGTTGATTCCAGAGCTGCATTGCCACCAAGCTCTGCACGTGTCCGAGTGGCATCTTCAGAAAGCCTGCTTGATGTCTGGGGGTCCCTTGTGCGGGACCTACTGCACTGACTTGGATTTCAATGGCACAAGTCTGGCCCTTAGGGGCCGCACTATCTGGAGACACAGAAACACTCAAATATACTCTGCATACAAACCTTTTCCCGAACTGGACAATATGGATCACATGATGATCCAGAAGGAGCAAGAGTCTTAAGTCTTGGGTCCAAATCCAAGTTTGGCCCTGAACTGGATATGCTGCTTCTTAAATCTGGGACTCAGTTTCTCTGACTGTCAAAGATAAGTTTTTGCTCACTCCATCTGAGATCCCTTCCAGGGGATTAGAGTGGGCAAGGTTAACACACTGGCATGGTTCCCACAAGCTGTTGATTCTATATTGGTGTGGGAAGGAGGCTGATGGAAACCCACACACTCAAACTGACTTAAGCAAAAGAAGTTATTGACTGCTGATGAGGCCAGGTGAGTCTTCAACTGCATTGTGATTTGGAAGTTTCAAGTGATGATGTTGGGGATTTGTCTTCATCTCTCAGCTCTTATCTTCTTCTAGGCTGACTGCTTTCTTAGGCATGATCTCTCCTCATGGTGACAAGATGGCTGCCAGTAGCACTAGGTCCCCATTCTGATGGTTCAGCAACCTGGAGAAAGGAAGCATCTCCCTTCTATTAGTAATAGTAAGATTTCCAAGATTGAATTTTACTGGTCCTGCTTAGGTCACATGTCTGCTCATGAATCAACCACTCTAGCTGGGGGCAGAGGGAGGATTTCAGCCCTCCACCATCCCTAGCCAGGAGTAGGCTCTGCTTCTGCAGAACCACATGGATGATATATAGTAGGAGAGGCTCCAAAGAAAAGTTGAAATATTGTTTCTAAAGAGATTAGATTTGCCAGAGTTGTTCACTGAAGTCCCCGAGATTAGGGGCAGGGGCAGTGGGCAGGGTGAGGGCAGAGTAGATGAGACTCTTCTGCTTGTAAGTCATGTGTGGAACTTTGGGGACAGCTGGGATAAAGGGTAGGGCTGGGGGTGAAGGGTCCTTCACATGTCGGGGGATCCTGGGGACAGCAGTGTAGAATGAGGCTGCCCAGGCAAAGGGAAAGTGCACGGCTTCTCCACCTACAGCAGCCCCCCACCCCCACCTAAGCATGGCGGGGTTTGCACCAGGTGGGAGGTGAGCAAGCTGGTCTTTGAAGGGATGGACAGATGTGCTTCACAGCCAGCTCTGCTCCTTCCCAGCTGTGACCTGGAGCCAATCCCCTATTGTCTGATCCACTTCTGGGGATGGAGTGAAAAAGTGTAAGTACTGGCCCCAATCCAGCTCTCTGAAGAGGCTCGGGCAAGACTTCCCTTCTCAGCCTAAAACCTCCCCTGGCACACAGAATGTATGCTCTGTTCTTGAACTGACATCTTTTCTTTTCTTTCTTTGGTACAGGGGATTGAACCCAGGGGCACTTAACCACTGAGCCACTTCCCTAGCCCTTTTTAAAATTTTATTTAGAGACAGGGTCTTGCTGAGTGGCTGAGGCTGGCTTTGCTCCTCCTGCCCAGCCTCCCTATCCTCTGGGATCACAGGCCTGCGCCACCGCACCCAGCTGAATTGATGTTTTCTATGTCTTCCCTGATGGCCTTTGATTGGGGGCAGGGCTATGCCACATTTGTGCCCACTTTGTGGTCACCCCAGCCACAAATGCCCGTGGAATGAAGTAACAGGGAGGAGTTGGCTGGGTCCTCTGCCCAATGTTGCTAAGTACCCGGGATCTGGCTGCAGCCGGATGCTCTTCAGCATCTGCTCTACCCGATGCCCACGCCGTAGCCAGGTGTCACACGTGTACCCAATTCCCAAAGCATAGACCAAGTGTCCACTTCAAATTTTCCGGGGAAGGCAGGAGAGCTGATGAGGCCACGCCCACACTCCCGTCAATCAGGCCACGTGGGGCTCCTCTCCGCCTTCTTGGCTGCCTCCCTCCCTAGCAGCACTCTCTAGTTCCATTTTCTTAAATCAAACCCGACTGTCATTTTGCATCCCCAGGACAGCAAAACACCTCCAGGCCCGCACTTCTCCTGGGCCCATTCCACCTGCTCACCCTTACCTTTGCACTATGGGATCTCTTGAGCCCCACCCAGGCCTCTGTGCCCCTGCACACCCACCAGCCCCTCCAGCTGCTGCTCCATATCGCTTAGAGAGGAGACGTGACTGGCCCGTGTCACCCCAGCTCCTGTGCAGGGCTCCTCCCACTCTGCCCCCTCCCAGGGCCCAGTTGCCCCTGTGGGTGGGCGACGTGGGGGTGGGGCAGGATCTCTTCTGGCTGGCTCCTTTGGTGAAGCTGGGGGTGTTGCACACACTGATTTCAGACGTGGCTCTGAGCCGGCCGTTCATTCATTCCTGACCGTATTGACTGCAGAATTGAGCGCTACAAGTAGGTAGTTTAGCTATTATTCTCCCACTGATTTGATTTAATGTTTGGTTTATTCCTGTTCCTCTCCCCCTCCTCTCCTCATCAGGGTGACATTTGCATAGTGTTTCCCTGCAGTTTTGTGGAACACATGATTTTCTGGTAACTCCCTGCTTTGGCTTGAATGATTTTCTTTGGGGAACCCCGGGGGTGCATTGAAGCACCATCTTCCTCCTGGACCCTGCCTTTGTGTTCTTTTCCCCACAGGGAGAAACACGTGAGGGACCATATGTCCCTACTTCTTGGCCTCTGTGAGCCCATGAAATTCCTGCTGCCTGTGGCCTTCAAGTATTCCCGAGCATCCTGGGGCGGAGGGCAGGGGTCCCAGCATGCCCATGAAGGAGCCTGCACCCTGTGGGTAACCTCTGCCCTCCCACCCAGCACCTCTTCCAGAGCCCCACAGTGAGGTGGGTCTTTTCTGTTCTATCTATGGTGCTGCCTTTTATTAAGGGTTTCCCCCACCCCCGTAGGCTACTCAGGCCTCAGGGATTGTGGGATACTTGGTATCTTAGTTTGATGTCCCCAGAGCAGGGAACAAGTTTGGGTCCATCCTTTCTACTGATAAGCTACCCAGCCAATGAGGAAGGGCCTCATTGAGACAGGGAGGGTTTCAGCAGAGATCTGCCGATTCCTGAGTGCTGACTCTGGACCCCTTTCTCAAGCTGACCCTAGAGCTGAGGTGGAGCCCGTGGGCTGGGGTTATAAGGAGGCAGCTAGGGGCCAGAGAGGAGGTCTCTGCACAGGCAAAGCTCCACACAGCAACCGGAAGGGTGGAGATGCTCTAGTGGAGGACGGATCCTTACCTCCAGGGACACCATTGGCAGAAGGCAGGGAGCCTTCGGTGTGCCAACCCTGGGTATGCGGGACGAGGATGCAAGCTCCTTAACTTCCGGTGCCCATATTCTATTTTACCTTGGGATTCTCCAGGCCTGGTATTGTGCTTGGATTCTGGTCCCTAAAACCTTGAATAACAGGAAACAGCAGCATTTACAGTCACCTGCTCTATTTGTTGTGGTAGATCCTGACAACAAACATTCATCATGAGTTCTATTATCTCCATCTTACAGATGAGGAAACTGGGGCTCAGTGGGGTTGCGTGACTTGCCCTGAGTCCTGCATTTCCTAAGTGGCAAAGCTGGGATTTGAACTCAGGTCCGCCTGCCTTCCTAAGTCCCTGATTTCCCCACTCCTCTGTGGCATGTTCCTGCATGGGGAGGGAGGTGAGACTACAGATGTCCCTGGAAGGGCCTCTTGGCTTCTGAGGTTCTGTCTGGTTAGCTGCCACCTCCCTCTCCGCCCCCACTCTCCCCCACAACCAACCACAAAGAAAAGGAAAAGAAGTCCTTTCCTCCTCAGGTGGCTCGTGGCAGATTACTTAGCGTTTGACACGGCGTGTCTCTGTGTCACTGTTCCCGGGCGGAATTAAATCAGGGCAGGAAAATATTAATTTGGAGTTGGGGATGGAGGCCGCTCCTTTCCAATTACTCTCCACCCCGTCAGGGCTTATCCTGGCGCAAACAAGGAAGGAGGCTGGATTAATTGCTTTGGACTCTACCCCACTCCAGTCCCAATTACTGGGCCGGCTTGGCTCCCAGCATTATGAAGCCACTGCTGTGCAGGAAATTGTGTGAAATTTTAACGGATTTGCAGACGCAATAATGGAGCACTGGATCTGGGGCCAGCCTGCGCCAGGCGCCTGGGCCCTCCGTGCCTTGGCGGAGGTTAAGCTGTTTGGGGTTTCTTTGTGTATTGAAGGATCATCTGGTTAACCCCAAGGCCCAGGGCCACCAGCACTGTTCAGACCCTGACCCTGCAGAGGAAGGGTCAGCCCCTGGAGGACAGGGAGCTCGCTGCCTGGATGATAATGCCACCACCATCCTAAGAACCGCTGTGCAGTGCCAGGTGTTTACTGGACACATCTGTAAGCCTTATCGTCTGAAGCCCTCTCTTCCCTGTCTTATAAAAAAGGAAAGGTTGGCACAAGGTCACCTGGCTACCTAGTGGCAAGGCCAAGACTTGACCCAGGTAACCTATGGTCTGGTACTACTCTGCCTTCACCCTGTCTTTACCCCTCCCTCCTCCCCTCCTTCTTCTGCTTTATTTGTTTATTTTTCTTTTTTATGATCCTATGTAAGGAACCCAGGACCTCGAGCAAGCCAGGCAAGTGCTCTCCCCCTGAGCTGCAGCCCCAGCCCCTGTCCCTTCTTTTGAAGGTTGGTTGTAAATATCTCTCCCCAAGTACCCTTGGGCTTCCAAGGCATGGGGTCTCTTTTCTGTCTCATCTTTGCTTCTTCAGCCACTGTGAGGACACCTGAACACCACCCATGAGAGCTTCGTTGAGCTGCACTGAACTTGGCCTGGCACCCAGGATCTATAATGGGATGAGAAGATGGGCTGGTGCTACCCACAGGCACCTCTGGGTCACAGGGAATGAACCTCGTTTGAGCCCACAGGGAGTGTGGGAGGGAGAGTGTCCCCAGCACTATTGTGTATCAGTAGGTACTTCCCAAGTATAGTTTCTGTTCCTCCTAACCATGACCCCAGGAGATAGGTGGCATTGCCCCATCTGAGAGATGTAGGAACAAGGATCAGAGAGGTAAGTAGACTTATCTAGGTTGAAAAGCTGATAAAGGCAGCCTTATCTGCCAAGTTCAGAGCCCTGGGACTTTGGTTTAGTTAGAGCTGGGTAGGCCTGGGCTGTGGGCTTCCTGAGGTGTGGGTGTCTGGATCCAGGGGGGGGTGGTCTATACCTTTGAAAACTGCAGCACCTGCAGCTTAAATTTATCCCCTTAATTTTATTTAAAATTAAATAAAATTTAATTTAACATTAAATAAATTTAATTTTAATTAAATGCAATTTCACCCGAAAATTTAATGTGTCAAGCTGGTATAAGTGGATATGCTCTTGTGATAGAGGGGATATTAGGACCGTTTCTTGGCTCTTTCCTAAACCCCCTTCATGGCTCTTGAAGAAGCTCCCAGAAACCTCTGGCTCTGTGGAGCAGGATCTGAAAGCCACTGATGCAGCCCCTTCCGCCCATTTTTATTCGGAAGGAGATCAAGGCCCAGAGAAGGACAGTGGTTTTTCCTAAGTCACAGCACATGAGTTGTGAATCTCAGTTGTGTGAGTTCTAGGAGTGTGTCATGGAGCCTTGTCCCTGAGCTATGGCCTAATGTACATTCCCAAGGAGCTGAAACCCAGATTGCCTCATTTTCTTTTGCTTGAGACTGATCTCTAAAGCAGGGGCCTGGAGACTCCTGGGGAGAGGCCCTGTGGCTAAGGGGTTGAAATGGAAGATGGTGAGGCCAGCTGGGAGCCCCGAGCTCTCTCCCACTGTCTCTGTTCCTTCTTCCTTAACTCTCCATCTCAATTCCTTCTCTTCATACCCCTAGTGTCTGTAGAGAGACCGAGATGATCTTGGCCTCTCCTGGTTTCCAACCGTTGTTCATAATCATGAATAGAAGGATTCTTCTTCTTCTTCTTCTTCTTCTTCTTCTTCTTCTTCTTCTTCTTCTTCTTCTTCTTCTTCTGTACTGGGGATTAAGCTGAGGGGCACTCAACCACCGAGCCACATCCCCAGCCCTTTTTCTTTTTGTATTTCATTTAGATACAGGGTCTCTCTGAGTTGCTTAGGGCCTTGCTAAGTTGCTGAGGTTGGCTTTGAACTTGTGATCCTCCTGCCTCAGCCTCCTGAGCCTCTGGGATTACAAGCATGTGCTACTGCACCAGGCTAAATAGAAGGATTAAAGCAGACAACAAAGCCTAAAATATCTATTTTTTTAAAAAATTAGGCTATGAAAGCTTCTGCAGCTAAATGCCAAGCTGATCTCTGGGCTTCCTAGCAGCCTAGGCAAAAAGGAAAACGTAGTTTCATAGCTCATATTGTTTAACAAGATGATGACTCTTTTCCTTTCTGGGCTTATACTCTGAATGTTTATTTCTGGTGACTCTTTAACCGAGAGGCCCTGGAGTGACATACTGGATAGGCTCTCAGGTTCACAAAACAGCTCACACGGGCACATCTATGTTTTCATTCCAGTTATTTGGAAATGTATATCTATGAAGGGAGGGAGGTCTCTCCTACTGTCAAAGGTGAGAGGTAACTGGTAGCTTACTGGGCAGGTGGGGGCTTTGATCTCTGTGTGGCCAGCTCTGGAAGATTTGGGGTTACTATAAAAATGCACTGAAAAAAATTCCATAAAATTTGCCCAGTTGAGAGAGGCTGGCCAGGAGACAATAACCATGAAATATGAGGCCCTCTGCCTTGGAGGCTGGGTGTGCAGGGGGAAAAGTTAGTCTACTAGGGAGGCTTCTGGGAAGAAAGGTTGCATTTGCATTCTGGCCTCACTTCAACATGGGGAGGAAAATTCCACTGAGGAATTCTTTGGGGATAATTATAGTGTCACCCCTCCTGGCCCCAATATTGCCTAATGCTATTATTAGACCTGGCTTCAGGTTTGGCACGGAGGCCTAGGATGTCTGCAGAGGAGTCCGGGGGATAGGGGACTGAGCCAGCAACAGAGTGACTGACTGGGAGAAGGGGACAGTAGTAAGGAGCTTGGGGACGTTCACAAATTTCAGCCCCGGGTGGGACCAACACAGGAAAAGAGAAGCGGACTTTTGTGGTAGGGGGCCAAAGAGGACCCTGGCGATGACAAGGGTGGTGGAGGAATAAGGGTGAAGCATGTGGTGATTGTCATCAGCTGTCCAATTCCTACCCAGCCCTTTGCGCTAAAGGAGAATTAATAATGTCCAGGGGCTGCCCCCTTAATGGCCATCATTTAGTTTAATTTAAGAAACAGGCCCCACGCACACCCCCCTCGGACAGAAGCACCACCATTGGCAGCTGCAGTGATTAATGGCCTCCTCCTGTATACAGGAGAGCAGTGGTTCTCCTCTTGGGGCCTGTTCAGAATCATCTGGAAGGCTGGCAAGGCCCCACCCCTGGGTGGAGCCCAGTCATTTGCATTTCTTACAAGTTCCCAGGTGATGGGGACACTATAGGCCTGGGAAGCCACGTTGGGTTTCATTCCTCCATCCCTCACCCACTCAAGGGCCCTCTAGGCTAGTGGAGGATGGGCACAGCCATCTCTGACACTTTAATGTGACCCATCCCTCCAATCGTGGGAGAGTCCACATGCATTTTCTCAGCATCCATTAGTAGTGGTCCCTGCCCCTGGCAGGGCAGGCTGGAGGCATGCCAAAGGCCCATTCCGCTACCACTCAGCGACACGTGGCCCCTCCTGAGCTGGATTCGGGAGGCACCCACCGGTGGTGCTCTCAACCCCGAGCCCACTGAGGCCCAAGGGAAGCTGACCCCCTATTCTGCAGGCTCCCTGCTCCCACCCTCCCTGTAAGACAGGTCACAGTGACTCCGGCAGCAGCAGTGGCAGGAGGGGGCCTACAATTATAGGCCTAATTGTGTGACCACAGGCAGGTCCTGCCCCCCATCGATTTGGAGCTGGCTCTGCGGACTTTGCCAGGGCCTCCATCCAGAGAGCCTGTTTGCACCTGTGTCAAGGCGAGCTCAGGAAACCTAATTAGCTAGTTTGGTGTTTTATAATTAGGTCCTTTAAAAGAATTCATAGGTGGTGATAATAAACCCATTTAGAAATCTATTAAGCTTTGGGGGAAGTTGAGCAGAAACCTTGTAGCTCTGTGCACACGAGTTTCCTCTTTCTCTGCTCTTCTCTCTTCTCCCTGCTGCCTCCTTTTCTCGTCTGCATCCTCAGAATATCTCCAGCTCCTTCATCCATGCAACATGCCCATGCCTTTTCGCTGCTTCCTGCCCGTCAGGAAGCCTTGCATAGGTAGTATCTCATTTAATCCTCCTCCCAGCCCTCGGAGGCAGGTACTATCATGACACCCATTTTGCAGATGAGAAAACTGGCATACAAAGCGCTTGAACAACCCCTCTGAAGCTACTTGCCCTGAGGTAGCCGAGCCAGGAATTGAACCTGCACAATCTGGCTCTTGGCCCACACTGAGCCTCCTCACCTTGCTAAGCCTACATCACCCAGCCCGCTCCAGTGCTCCTACCAGGTTTACTAGGTCAAAGTTTTGCACGTCAAACTCTTGTTTTCCCAGAGTATTGGGGCCCTGGTTTCAGAGCTGACCTAGCTGGGTCTCTGGTGGGCAATGGCTTCTAATTCATTTTGCCTCTCCAGCTACTTTTCCCGTTGGGATTTGTGTCAAGGTAGGGTGGCAGGAGTGGGTGAATGCCTCCCTCCCTCCCTTCTTTCCTTTTTTCTTCCTTTGTTCTGGGGCTGGGGAATCAGATAGGAAGCCTGTCAGTTTTTAGCTGAAGGGTCTAAGGGGACTCTTAATGTCTCCATTTCTGCTTAGTCTCCCTAGCTTGTCACCCTATTATTTCCTTCACAGCACTTGGTATAACCTTCTTGAAAAAAAATTTTCACTTATTCACTCACTTGTTTATGAATTAGCTCTCTCCATTCAAATGCAAGCCCTGCAAACATGGGTGAGAACTTTGCAGGTATCTGATTCCCTGGGACCTGCCCTGGTTCCCAGCCCAGAGCAGGATTCAATAAATAGCGTTGAATAAGATCAAACACCAGACCCAATCCTCAGTTTTCTCATCTGTAAAATGGCCATAACACCTCCTCTATAGGGTGGTGATGCCCTGGCACACAGCAGGCATCCCACACACTCCCCACTTCCCATCTTTCTGAGATAAGCAGGAAATGACTAGTATTCTACTACTTTGAAGACCCCTGGATGAATCCTTTTCATTTTAATCTTTTTTAGTACAAAGTATTTTTTTTCTGTAAAGCAGAGGAACCTGCCTAGATTTATTTGCTTTAGAAATTGGGTGTTTCTGTTTGCATTGGGTTTTCTTAAAGTGTGAATAACCATAGGAGTGTATAGATTAGTGCCTTGTTACTGTAGCTCATGATGATGCAGATTCTGAGAGAAGAAGTTCATATTATACCTCCTCGAAGCATAGCAATGACTGTAGAGATATGAAAGTCAGAGGTGGGGTTGCTGGTCCTTCACAGTTTGGACACAGACTGTGCATGGTACTGACAGAACTGGGCTTGATGATCTAAGGCCCTCCACTTACTAGTTGCATGACCAGCGGGCACATTACTGAATCTCTCCTAGGCTGTTTCCACTTCTGTAAAATGGATGGTGGTGGTCGTAAATACTTATACCTATGTTATAGCATAACAGGCCTGTTCATTGAGACCACAAGAGCCACCATTCATTCAATAAAAAAACCTATCAAACAAACACCTACTGTGCACAAAGCACCATTCTAAGCTTTGGTGATTCTCAGCTGTGCATCATTTGATGCCCCCTGCGGCTTAGGGTCTAGTGGGAGACACTGAGTGCCAATTTCTCAATACAGTGCTCAATGAATGCTGACCAGGAAGGTGACTGTGTGTGCACAGAGTGGCTACGCAGTGATGTGGCTTATGGATTTAGGTCCCTGCCTCCATAGCCTGGGCGGTGGGAGAAGATGTACGCGTGGCTGCACACGACTCCTTGAAATCGATCTGCAGTGGGGACTGAGGCTGCTCCCTCTTCATGAGCTGGATTTTTTGTGTGTGTGTCTTTTGGGAACGGGGTGGATGTGGGGAGCCCTGGCACTTTAAACCTGGTGCTTAACAGATAGGTCTCAGCCTTGCCTTTCCTTGTGCAAGTCCTTGCCCTCTCTCCCATGCAGGCTTCGCCTTCCACAGTCTGCCCTAGCTCACCACGAACCCTTCTCCCCAGCTGCTTTCTTCCTGTCTCTGTGGCCTCTGACCCTCCTTCAAGGTCCTCCTCTTGAAGCTGTCCTGGGAGGAATCCCTCTGTGTCTCTCCATCTCCCTCCTCTCTCAAGGCTTGTGTCCCTTCCTCCATGCGTCCCTTGGTCTGTTTCTTTCTTTCTTTTTTTTTTAATATTTATTTTTTAGACATAGTTGGACTCAATACATTTATTTTGTTTATTTATTCTCATGTGGTGCTGGGGATCGAACCCAGGGCCTCGAATGTGCTAGGCGAGCGCTCTACCGCTGAGCCACAGCCCCCAGCCCTGTTTCTGTTGCTCACAGACTCTGTTAGGATGCCATCCTGTTCTTTGGTCTCTGTTCTTTGCATCGCATGGCTATACTTGAAATAGATTCTCAACAAATATTTCTAAGGCAATTAAACAAAACTGTGGCTCTGAGGATTTATCTGAATGGTCTGATTTGACTTTTTCCAGGGTGGGAGGGCCTCAGCAGGGGCCTCGACTGGAGCACTAATGGCCTTTTGTGTGCGGGTCGCCTGGCCTGAATACAGCTCTCGCACATATGCTGAAACGGCTTCTGTGTGTCTTGCGCGCATCCATAGGGCCCAGTGGTTATCTTGGGTATGTGTTGGGGGGGTATGGTGGCAGCCTAGTGCCCAGTGATGGATGAGGGGGGTGGAGGTGACTTTCCCAGGGGAAGATTAGCGCCTGGCAGCTATGATTTGTCTCGTGCCCTCCTGTCCTCTTGCTGGGCCCCACTGCAGAGTCATTCATTACAAAGGCTGCTGTCACAGGCTGGGGGCAGGGGCTGAGCAATGTGGATGTGTGTGTGGAGGGGTGGCAGGCAGGACCCCCTCTTCTAGGAGAGACTCTCATGCCAGAGACCAGAGCCCACTCTGTGGCCATGCAGCAGCCTTCTGGAGTTCTTAGAGAAGAGGACCAAGTTGTCACCCTTTATGACGTCCATACCCTTGCCCCAGGGACAATATTGCAATCAGGCGGAGAGGTGCATTCGTTCATCCACTTGGCAAACAATATTACTGAGTGCCCACTAGACCTCCTTTCAAGGAGCTGGCAACAGATGGGCATGTAAAGTGTATAAGTAGGGGACAGGGCTGTTGAGGCTCCTAGGGGCAACTGAGCAGCCCCAGGGGATGGTGGGAAGAGCACTGGACTTGTAGACTGAAAATTTAGGCTTGAGTCCTGGCTGTATTACTTCCTAGCATATAGCCTTGGGCCAGTCACTTAGCCTCAGTGGCTACGTTAATGGTATGGAATGGCACTGATGATATGTCCTCTATCTGTAGGGCTGTGTTAATAGTGGAAAGACTATCAACGTGTTTTCTACCCTGGAAGGTACTGTATAGGTCTGTGGGATCACCACTTCCTCCATCCTGCTGCAGGGATGGGTGTGGCAGGAACAGGGGCAGGACAGTCAAATGAGACTCCAGAAGAAATGGCACATCCTTTCCTCGTGTTTGGACAGGGCTCTGCAGTTTACAGTGCACTTTCACACTCTGTATTTCTTGATTCTTAGCAACCACTCTGCAAGCCAGGTCAAGGCAGGCATGATCAAATCCTGCACTGTAAGACAAGAAGAGGTTCCAAGAGGATAAATGTCTTGCTCAAGGTCACTCATTTAGTGGGCGAGGAGAACTGGATTCTGGATTATTCTAACGCTGGGATACATGCTCTTTTCCTGTTTCCATATACCAGAGCTGCTCCTCCTTGATGAATCCCCCCCCCACCATCTTTTGTTCCTGCTCAGAGTCTGTGTGACATTACCCTCACTGCCTAGGCCTCCCGTCCCATGAAGAGACATAATACCTCCCCTATTTCCCATGTCTTCATTATGCCAACTCATGACCATTTTTGGACACAGTGGTGTCAGGGAATGAGAGAGAGAGAGAGAGAGAGAGAGAGAGAGAGAGAGAGAGAGAGAGAGGAGTGGGGGGGCAGAGGCCTGAGAGCATTGGAGGGAATGAGGAGAGCAAGCTGAGATTTCCCAAGAGTTCTCAACCTAACTCTGGCAAGCCAGTGGCTAAATTAGTATGGTAAGAAGAGCAGAAGAAAACTGAGAAGGAAAGGAGGAGGAGGAGAAAAGGAAGGTTGGGGGAGAGGAAGAAAAGAGAAATGAAATTTGGGGTGGAGAACATGAAGAGGGGGAGAGGGAAGGGAAAGAGCATGAGAAAGGAGACAGGAAGGAGTGGAGAGGAAGGAGGGAGGCCAGAGAGGCTGCGAGGGTGCAGGGGGAGGGCCAGCTCTGCTCCGGCACGGGGTGGGAGATTGAAGGCTGAATCGCAGCAGGCAGTGGAGGAGAGGAATAAGTCATAAATGCTCTGGGGGCAAAGGTCAAATATAGACTGATGGCTCCATTGTTTCCCAGCCTGTGAGGAGGACCCTGTTGGGAGTTGCTGAGATGCTTAACCCTTCCCTGCCCAGCCTTTTGATGGTTGAGCCAAGTGTGGGGATGCAGAGTGAGAAAAGCACCTGGGTGTGTTTGGGAGGGGGTATTGGGGGGGTTGGAATTGGGATCAGACAGGAGACCCATCGTTTTGGGGCTATGTCTTGGGAGAAGGAACTTAAGGGTCCTCTTCACTTCAGTGTATAGGAGTCAGATAAGAATAAGACAAAAACATGACACCTCTCTTTTAAATCTGATGGTAGTCCCTTTTTTTGGTATCTCTGTGTAGAGAGATTTCCTAGGGAAGAAGGGTGCTCTAGGGAAATGGTTCTTGAATAACACAGATCAACAACAATAATAAATAGCCATAGCAATGTAAACAAGCATTTACTAAATATTAAAAATAAAATCAATACCATTAATGTTTATTACCAATTTATTAATACATATTACCCCAGTGCTGTGTCTGTGCTTTGAAACTAACATAATATCATGGAAACTTAACAACCCTGTGTTATTTGTACTATCAGTACTGTTTTAATAATGAATTAGTAGACGCTCAGACTTGTCCAAATTGTGCCAATTAGTAGTTTTCTGAATCCTGATCCACAGATCTTTAGGCTGTCACACAACATTCTTCTTCTTTTTTAATACAACTTCCTTTGGGCACTATCATACCCAGTTTAGAAGAAATAAAATAAGGAATTTCAGGAAGTATTTGGTTGTGAAATGATTCTTGCTAGTTGGAAAGGTCAAATGAAGTCAGAGAGGGGAAAAGAGCATGATGTCTTTCTGCGGGACAGATCTTCAGCACCGCGGACAGTCCCCAGATTCGGCTCCCAGGCCCTTGGCACCTGTCAGCTCCAGCCAGCTCCTATCACCGGTCTGCTCCCCAGGGGGCCCATCCGCAGACTTCTTGAGCCCTCCCCAGGGAGACTGGGGGGCCGGGTGCCCGCTCCTCACGGGCTGTAACTCCACCCCCCCATGATGTATAGACTGACAAAGGACTTAATGCTGTGAATACATAAAGCGTTGGAGGCCTGGGCGGTGGAGGGTGACAGCCGTCCTTTACTGCTTGGCTTTTTAAAGATCATGGTAGAGTTCAGAAAGTATAGTCATGAGGTTTAATGATTTAATGGGGACTACTGGGGAGCAAAAATAGTTACTGCGCCCTGGGGAAAAGTGACTCCTCATACATATTACTTTAGCCTAATGGCCTATAACGCCCTCCCCCCGTGCCCGCGGGGGGAGTCACGCTACACAGCCGCTGTAATACCGAATGGCCTGATTAAATGCATATTAAACAATATTAAATTGGGGGAAAAAAGGCGGAGGCGGTGCTAAATGTATTTATTCAGTTCTGTGGGGGGAAGATATGGCTCCTCCTCTGGCATGGGATGGAAGAAGCCCCCCTCCCCAGCCTGCTTCCCAGTGCCATATGGAGGTGGGAAGATAGAGAAATGGAAGGTGGGAAACCCAGTTCTTTGGGAGAAACTTTTGGGTTGAAAGGGTCTGGAATGCTAGAAGTAAGCAGTGTCAGCCATACCCATGGTCCCAAGAGATCTCCGGTGGTTCCCAGCTTGGAGATGCGCTGACATATATGTGGTTTGATTCTCATCAGTCGTTCTTGAGAGAATGCTTTTCTGTAACACCTGGGGCTACTCTAGGACTCTTGGACCTACTAAAATGATCTCCTTCCACCTCCAACCTGGCCCTGGTCACCAGTTTCTAAGATCTCTGGTTAAGGTATCATAAGAGTGCATCTTTAGCTCTCCCATATGCCTGGGATGAATAGACCATGAGTTTTTAAAATGCTAGTTTCTGGATTATATCCCCAGGAGATTCTGATCCAGTTGGCTTAGGCTGTGACCCAGGTGTTGAGATTAAAAAAAAAAAAAAGAAAAAGAAAAAGAAGGGAGGGGGGATAGTAGAGGATAGGAAAGGTAGCAGAACATGACAGTCACAAGTATGGCAATATGTAAATCAATGGATGTGTAATTGATGTGATTCTGCAATCTGTATATGGGCTAAAAATGGGAGTTCATAACCCACTTGAAGCAAAGTGTGAAAGATGATATATCAAGAACTATGTAATGTTTTGAACAACCAACAATAAAAAAAAATAAAATAAAAAAAAAAAAGAAAAAAAAGAAAAAGAAAAAAAAAAGGAGAGAGAGAGAGGTTGTGAAGTACATTAGAAAGCCTCTGGATTAAGTCCTTTTATTTCTGAGTTGAGACTGAGAAAGGCCATGACTTCTCCAAGATCCATAGGGATCGATCAAGCTCCAACCCAGTGCTTTTCCCATCACACCCTTTCCTTTTTTATGGCAGCATGAACATAGCCAGTGTTAGAACCTGCAACCGTGAAGGGTCAGCACACTGGCTCCACAGCTCTCTGTGTTAGACAGGCCAAGGCCAAAATCAGACCAAGAAGACCCAAGGCAGCAGATCTTGTCTTAAACTCGGGGAAAAGAGATTCTTATTTGACCATTCAGCCCTGTTGACCTGTGGTTTCCTGATACCAAGAATCTTCCAGACCATCTCTCTCACCCTGGCTCCCCGAGGCTGTGGCTGACCTATGGCCTAGTAAAGCATTGAAGAGCCTGGACCCTGGAGCCAAGATGCTTGGATTTAAATTCTGTACCTACCACTTATTACCAGTGTTATCTTCAGGCAAGTTAATTAACCCATATGGGCCTCAGTTTTCTCATTTCTAAAAGGGGGATAATAAATGCACTCACCTAAGGTTGATGGAAAGATTAAATGAATGAATATACGTAAAAGTATATAGAACGGTGTGTGCCTAGAGTCACTGCCATGTAAGTGAAAGCTGTAATTGATTTAACATTTTAAATATGCCTCCCTATCATAGACTGGAGGGCCGTTGGGTGCTTGTGTAATTGTATCTGCTGTTCAACTCCAACTTTCCATAAGGATGGACTTTTAGGGTCTGAGATTTGGGTCCCTCAGGTCCTGAATGTTTTCAGGTCAGAGATGGTTCCCAGTAAGTTCAGGCACTGCCTGTCCCAAAGTGGAGGATATGGACAGAATAAGGTGGACAGTAACTGTAAATCATGTAGAAACTCAGTTCCAGGCAAGGTGCCATGATGAAGGTCTGCCTGTGCTCTTGGGATATTTGAAACACTTGAGGGTACCTAATTAGGTAGTGATAGGTGCCAGGCCCTCCCCCAAAGCCCACTGGCAAGTAAGCATGAGATGGAAAGGAATCCTACTCCTGACTTCCTTTGGGAACAGTGGGCAGGTGAGTGGACATTCACCTTTTTACACACTCACAGTCACAATGTGATTTCCAAGGAGGCTTCTGGTTTGCTTAGCCACTAACTGGGAGGCAGTGGTACAGGACCAGAAACCATCCAGGCACGGGCTGTAGTCCATGGTACTCTTCCCTGCTCCTGAAAAACACCTGTCCTTGGGTCTTGGGGAGATTGAGGCAGGTGGATGCACACCAGGGAAGGAACCAGAAGACTATCTTATGACATACAGACTGTGATTGGCCTTCTCAACCTCATTTCCAGGGACTACCCTCAAGCTTTCTGTCCTGGAGAATAGCCCTCCTGTCTCCCATTCATGGTGCTGCCTTAGACACTCTAGTCGTGGGTCCCCTGGTCTCTCTCTGACTTGAACGTTCCACAGCCTTTTATATTTTCCTCTCTCATTGTGCTGATCACAAATTGCCTTATATCACTGCCACCTGGTCTCCTTGTGGCTCAACCAATGGACTCTAAGCTTCTGGCTGATGTGGGCCCTTGCTTCACCCATCTGTGTGTTCCCCACACTCTAAACTCTAACATCAGATTTGTCCCAGAATTGGCATGTTGTGTTGAACAGATGGATAAGGGAGGAGTGAGGGAGTGTTCTCACCTACCCTAAAGATCAGAGCTCACATGAATGAAGTAAGGAGGTGAGAGTTAGTCTTTCCTAGACCTGACCAGAATGATTCCAAAGGGAAGCCATGCACAGTGATGCACATCTATAATCCCAGCTACTTGGGAGGCTGAGGCAGGAGGATGGCAAGTTCGAAGCTAGCCTTGGCAACTTGTCTCAAAAATCAGGTTGGGGGTCTGGGGATGTAGCTCAGAGGTAGAACACTACTGGGTCTAATCCTGAAAAAACAAATACAAACAAAAGACTTCAAAGGAGAATATCCCACTGGGTGAGTCTGCAGCAGAAAGCCCTCAGCTCTAACCCCTGGAGACCATCACCCGGGGGGAGTAGGAGTAGAGGGAGAAGGAGAACTGTGATTGATTTCTCCTTTCTGTTCCACCAGACACCCCTTCACACACACAGTGTCACACACAGAGCCTCACTGCCCACTCTCCTACTTCCTCCTCCCTCAACTGCATTTAAAATAAATGCCTATTAAAAAAAAATCCTCCTCTCTCTGTCACTACATGGGCCAGACCCTCCCACCCCCAGGTCCCTGACGCTCTTAGATTTTCCTGCTGCCACGTTCCACCCTGAGCCATGTCTTCTAGTATTTTGCTTTCAAATTGTGTCTCCTGCCATTTGTGCCACATTTAAAATGCTAACAGTACAGAATGTCATTTACAGAACCGGGGCGTTTGCTCCGGAAAATTAATTTGACTTATTCCTTCTGCCTGTTCCTATCTCCAGGCCAATATTATGCTACTCATTCTACAAGAGTAATACTTAATGAATAGGACTATTAATAATGTCAAGGTCCGCGGGGGCCTGGCGGCTAACGGATAGGCGTAGACGGAAGGAACCCATCACCTGACTCCTGGTTTAATGTCCCATGAAAATATCAGGCACTGCAGTGTAATTATGGAGCAGGGAGAGGCGAGTGGATGATGACCCAGAGTTTCTTAAATATTTTTCAAATTAGTTGATGCTTTTCCTTTTGGGGGAGGAGGATGTATACACCCCCCCTTCCAGTTTTTGATCTGGCCTGCAAGAGAAGGTGGATCTATTTTATTACACACACACACACACACACACAGAGAGAGAGAGAGAGAGAGAGAGAGAGAGAGAGAGAGAGAGGAAAACAATGCATAATGTAGATATATTAATAACAGCTCTCAACCCCAGCATGTTGAGATATTGTGTTGGGAATGGGGAGGGTCGAAAGAGGAGGGCTTAGGTTTTCATTTAGCAAAAACAAAAAGTGAAATAAACAAATCTGACTTTCCCAGTGACCCTCCTTTCCTCCAGTCACCTCCCCTTTCCCAGTGCATGCAGAGTCACAGAGCTAACTGGGTTTCTGGAAAGGATACCAGCACCCTAGCTCCCTGCAGGCCCACTCCATCCCCTCCTGTCCATGGTGCTGAACACCCAAGGGAACAGAGAGCAGCCCTTCATCTACAGCTTCTGCTTGAAGCCTGGTTTCTTTCAAGTCCTGAGATTGTGACCCTGGGCTGGCCCACTTGGCTGCTTTTCTGGGAATGAATCAGCAGGGTTGGGCAGGAGAAGAGGAAGGGGAGGCACAGGGAAGGTGAGGACTGTGGGTGAAGGAGTTGTAGCTGGAGACCTGCCTGTCAGTCTCATCTCATGTGTGGAAAGGGGATAAGGATATCTGCCTTGCAGGGTGCTGGTGAGGCCATGAGATAATGGGTGTGAATAGCTTGGGGCCATGGCTGGCACTTGGAGAGGGCTGATAATGTTAGTCCCTTTTGTCCAGTTCACAGATGGTGGTCACACTCAACCCAGTAGGAACTGAGCACCTCTCCCTGCTGCAGGGTTGAACAAAGGATGCACATTCTTGTACTAGGAAAGCCTAATATTTGGAAGCTTCCAGTCTTGAGGGGCACCCAGAATCCTATGTAAGAGTCACATTCCTACCTGGAAGTCTCCCAGTCTAATGTAGGAACCATAATGCCTTCCATGGGGTGGGGACATTCACTTTTATGAGAGACTCCCAGCTCCTGGGCCCTGAAGCATTCTAGTCTGATGGAAAGAACCTATTTTCTGTTCTGGCTGAGGATCTTCTAATCTGATTTGGGAAACTGAGGTCCTACCCTGGAGGAAACCCCAGTGTGATAGAGGAGACACAGTCTCTGTCCTTTGGTGGGGGGACTTCCAGTTTGAGGGTAGTGGCAGATTCTTGTCCCAGGAAAGGTCTAAATCTGGTGAAGATGTAAAATCTTGGCATAGTAAAATTCTACTGTAATAAGGGTGGCAGTTTTCTTTGGAGAGATTTCAGTCAGGTTGAGAATAACAGGGTGGCCTAAAAAATACTCATCTGATGGGAGAGATCAGAGCCTCAAGGGAGCCCCTCAGAGCACTGGAGGGGACAGCCCCCTTGCCATCAGGGAGTACCAGTATGATCAGAGGAGACATTTTCTGCAGTGGCAGATTCCCTGGTCTTGGGGTCTTACTGAAGAGAAACATGGTGCAGCTTCCAGCTTGACCAGAACGGCAGGGTAAGCAAAGGCAGGCAAACCGGTAGAAACCCCAAAGTAAGGAAGGTAAAACCATTCCGTTGAACTGGGAAGAAATCAACCCAAGCCCATCAAAATGGCATATACTCAGGGAAATGTCACCTCCTTCCCCACCTCCATGCCAAGCTGGGCGGATCAGGACAATCTGGAAGCCCCTTTCCCCCAGGGCCTGGAGAGCCCGCTTCAGCACCACGGCCAGCGGCAGCACTGCGGGGCGCGCGGGGCGGGGGGCTGGCGAGCCTCCACATCACGCCCCAGGGCTGGGCTGGCTTCCCACCGCTGTGCTCTTTACGTGTCCCTCGGTCCACAGAGACCCCGGGTTTGAGGGGCGGGCAGGGCAGGCGGTCGGGGTTTACGAGAGGCCGTGGGACACCTCCCTGGCGCATCTCTCCGCGAGTGTCTGTCTCCCCCGTGCGTCCTTACAGGAGGCGGCGAGTGTGCGCGGTCTTCCTCTCCCTGAACCGCCGCAGCAACCGCGCCAGCGCCCCCGCGAAGACTGGGGTCCTTTCCCATGGGCCCTTCCCCCACCTCTTCCCCCACTACAGGGTTAGGAAGGGGGCCACGCCTCCTCTTAGGGTGAGGTCAGCGGGAGCAGGACAGGTCTCTCTGAAGGGGTGTGTGTGTGTGTGTGTGTGTGTGTGTGTTTGGGGATGTTGTAGGGAAGGGGTCATCTTATGTCTTATTGGGGGCACTGTAGAGCTGACCAGGAAGGGAACTTCTTTCTTCTCACCTCCTGGACTGGTCAGTCCTGGGTGGCCATCTGATCTCAAATGTCCCTTCCCCAATTCTGAACTGTGTGTCTGCCTGCAGGGACACCTGCCTTCTTTGAGAACCTGGGGAGAATCCTCTCAGGCCAGCGTAGGGTCAGAATATCAGAAGCCCAGCAGACACTCTGGGCCCAGCCCTTCTTCCTTCCTCTCTCTCCTCCACCTGGTTTGGAACCCTTAACATTTCCCACAAGAGACATGTCCACAGCCCCTGCTTCTTTCTGCAAGGGAACCTTGACAGATCCAGGTGATCCAATCAGGTTCCCATCACCCCACTTCTCACAGCCCAGTCTCTAATAAAGAAAGGAAAGAGTGAAGGGCCTGGACAGAGAGAGAAGCCATCTCCTTCCCCACCTCCATCCTCATAAAAGGCAAATATGGAATCAGCAAAAAAGAAAAAAAAAAGGGCAAATAAAAAGTATAAAGTCATCCAATTAATAATTATTCTGATGGACTCATCAGAATTTACAGCGAGGCCAAGAAAAGGGGTGGAGGATGGGGCCACATAGGACAGACGTGGGGGGTCTTCTTGTCCCTCACCCTCAGGTGAGAGCGACGGCGCCTCCTGCCAAGTTCTCGTTTTCTTGCTCGATCCTTTTTTTTTTTTTTATGGGGCATCCTGAGTGTAAAAAATATGACTTGCCTTTATGGTGCTCCAACAGGAATGAAGCTATAAAATTATGAACAGTTTTTATGACGGCTATTCGGGGGATGCTTTTATATTGATGGTATACAGCCTGAATCTGTCTTTTTTGCATCCCACCCCCCTTCCCTGGGCGGGGAGGGGAAGTCTGTGTAACTATTTTTCATGCATTTAATATATTAATTATCCGGTAAATGCTCCCCAGGCTGTGCTCGGGACATTGGAGAGTGACAGGTTCTCAGAGAGCCTCCAAAGGCAGCGCATCAGCCTGCAGTGTATTATGTCGGTGAGGTCAGGGTGGGGTTAATGTAACTTTTTATTTGCTGATTTTTCATAGGCGGGAGCAAAGCTGGGATGGAGAGAGGGAGGGGGAGGGAGGGAGAGAGGGGGGAGGGGGGAGGAGAAGGTGCCATGAGAGCAGAGATAATAGTGAGGCAGAGCTCTCCACCCCTAGTTCACCTCCGTCAATGCCAGGAGGCTCTACTAGGTAGGGAAAGAGCAGTGGCCTTTCACTCTGGCCTCAACATCCAATGCCATACACCCCTGGTGACACTCCTGGGCATGGGGCTCTCCCTGGTGCATCTCATACCCTTGAATGTGTGCCTGGTTTAACTCTCTGTCTCCATCCCACTCTCTGAAACTGAAACCTAGGGTCTCAGGCCTGTGGAAAAACCCTACAAGCTTACCCGGGAGGAGTATCTGATCACCTTCCCTTTGTATATTTCCAGGCCTGGGCTTGCACTCAGCCATGTGGCCATGCACATATGTGGGCTGGCCTTGTCCCCTGATCCTGCCTTATTCTTCCTGCTCTTACACATCAGATTCTCATGTAGACTCCTCACCCATTCACAAAGCATCCCCAATAAATAAGGGGAGCAAACAATAGGTCACATTGGTTCTGGAATCTCTTTGTCAATGGTGCTAATTGCCCCTATGCCTAGAGCTGAGACCCTGTTCAAGGAAGAAAGTATGTCAGACAACCCAAGCCTTCCAGAAAGCCCAGGGGCAGGGCCTAGTCTGCCCAAGGCCAAAGTAAGCACTGTGCCTATTTGTGCATCAGGTCTTGAGAAAGTGCAGATTGCTGCTGAAAGCAAACTGGGCCTCTCTGTCCCTGGCCTCCTGCCCCCGCCCTGCCATCTGCCGGCCCCAAGAGGACAGCACAGGTGGATCTTCTCTGCTTTGATTGGTCTGGGATCCGAGTCCTGAAGCTCTACCCTTTGGGGCCTTTATTTTTGTTTTGTATAGTTGTGTGTTTTTTTTTTAATAAAACCATTAAAATGTTCAATCATTCAGAAAAGTAAAGACATCATTATTGCCTTATGATTGGTGTAAACACACTTTTTTTTTTTTTTTTTTTTTTTTTGTGGTGCTAGGGATCAAACAGACTCACGGTGCTAAGCAAGCACTCCAACAGGGTGGAAGAGACACTTCTACATGTTGAGGTAGGAAAAGGGCCCCTCATGCTAAACCAGGAGTCCAGAAGCTAGGGTTCAGGGTCTCAGCTCTGCCTAGAAATTCTATGTGGTGTCCCTTTTTCCTTCACTAAAAAAGATCAAGTATCGAGGTGAATATTCCTGAGGCCTTGTGGATCCAACCACCCTTGCTCACAGGTAGCACTGATGCCTGTGTGTGTGTGTGTGTGTGTGTGTGCTCGTGCGCGCGTACATACACATGTCTCATCCCCCTTTAAGGAGAGAAATTAAGACCTCGAATTCTAGAAATAGGCCTGGATTCAGATCCTTGTTGCTTTGCTACTTCCTGCTCAGTGATGCTGGGAGAATTTCTTCCCTGCATTCAGAGTCAGCTTCCCCATCTATAACTTGAAGCTAGTTATATGGCGGGGGCAAAATTAATAATGTAAAGAATAAAGATGTTGGTACAGGTGAGGTGCTTAGGTAAATGTCTAGCACAAACACTATTGCGATTGTTATTGTTATTGATGTCATTACTATTATTATTTAGATTCTATCCATTCCTACCCACCCTCATTTTATATAACACAACCTCTGTGAAGTTACCACTCCTACAGATTTTAAGTACTGTATTCCAAGAAGCCATTTCCCCTTGGGTATTTAGCTTGAGTTGGGGCACACTGTGAACAAGTGTCTAATTATGGCCCCCAAAGCAAGGTTTAGTAGGCATTTGCCATTGTCTTCCTGTTAAGTCAGCACGGGGAGTCACTTTAAGGAGCTGACACTCTTGGGTACCTTTTGAGGACTGGGGGGGGGGTGCCACATGCATTATCTCTTTTGTTTTTCTCAATGACCTTATGAGGTTATTAAACAATCCCTCTGGTGAGGATCCTGAGGATCAGGAGGATTTAGTCAGTGATATGGCAACCTGAGGTCACCTGGGTGATAAGAGCCAGGGTTGAGATTCAAGTTCACCCAATGCAGAAGTTCATGTGCTTATCGTTTCTTTAAGCTGCCTCTGTCTCTGTTTTTAAAATGATACATCACACCAAAGCAGTGATATGATAGCAATCTAGCAAAACTCTGAGTGCTTACTGTCTCCTAGGGAATGGTGAGGGGCTCATGTGTTCATGAGATGTTGCTGCCCTGGAGGAGTTTAGAGGTCACTTGGGGGAGATCAGACATTTTGTAATGGGCACGGTCGAGAGGCCACTACTGACAGCAGCATCAGCCCTAGTCATTAAGGCTTGCTCTGTGCCAGGCACCCTGCCAAGAACGTTATCCCATAACACTTTCATGTAGATACAACTATTGCCCGGTGGTCCAAAGTCAGGGTGCAGAGGACTTGCACAACTTGCTAGAGGAATATTCCACCTTGGAACCTAGGCAGACTGACTACAGAGGGGAAGCTTTCAGACTTGTAACGTGCTTTGTGCCAGGCACTTGCCTGTACCAGTTCCCTCCTATGTTCAGGATTCTCATGCTCATTTAGGTGTATAGAAAGCTGTTGAACCTTTAATTTTTTTTTTTTTTTTTGGAACCAGGGATTGAACCCAGGGGCACATCCCCAGCCCCTTTTATGTGTTTTTTTGTTTGTTTGTTTGTTTGAGACAGGGCCTCACTAAGTTGCTGAGGCTGACTTTGAACTTGTGATCCTCCTGCCTCAGCCTCCTGAGCTGCTGGAATTACAGGTGTGCACCACTGCACCAGCCCCTTTTTAAATTAAAAAAAAATTTTGCAAAAAAAAAAAAAAAAGAAAATTCAAGTGTTCTATAAAACATAAAAAAAAAAAAAATTTTGCACCAGTATTTAATGGGAGTATTTTAACTGCCATGTTACTGATCATAATGGTAACAACTAACTACTAACTGAAATGGTAATTAACATTCAAGAGCTTAGTACGTGTCGGGTGCTGTGTAAAGTGAGTTACTTTATTTCTATTTCTATTTCTCCACAACCTTATGAAGTGGGTACAATTATTGTCATCTCCATTTTACAGATGAAAAAACTGAGATTTTGTGGGGGTTAAGCAACTTGCCCAAAGTCACACAATAAATAGTAGAGCCAGAATTAGAGTCTAGCCAATCTGACTCCAGAGTTCAAGCTCTTAACTGAAATCTCTTAACAATGAGAGAAAAGCTTATGGAATCAAAGGGTCAATTCCCCTGTCACCTCCCTCCACCCCAGTCCAGGTAGAATTTTCTCAGAAACTTTATATGTGTGTGTGTGTGTGTGTGTGTGTAAATATAGATAGATAAATAGTGAGAGAGGATTCTTTCCCATGAATATGATCATTCTGTTGTATCATTCTGCATATTTATCCCTCCCTCATTTTATGTCAGAATATGCAGCTTTATTTCATTCCTTTAATTTCTACCTAGTATTCCACAGAATGGGTTCACCATAATTTTCTCATTGATGGACAGGTAACTTGATTCCAATTTTTTGATATTGAATGCAATGAGCAATGCTTCCTGAGCATTCCAATAGAGGCCTCATGTGTGTATGTGCTCAGTACTTAGAATAAAAATTATTGAGGAACAAAATGTGCCTTTAACATTTTTTTTTGCAACACTGAGGACTGAACCCAGGAACACTCTACTACAGAGCTACACCCCAGTCCTTTTTATCTTTTATTTTGAGACAGGGTCTTGCTAAGTGCCCAGGCTGTCCTTGAACTCCTGATTCAGCTTCCCAAGCACTTGGGTTATAGGCATGCGCTACTGTATCTGGAGCCTTTGACGTTTTTATAGTTGTTGCCAAACTGTTCTCCAGAGAAAACTGTACACTCTCCCAGAAGCAAATGAAAGGGCCCCCATTTCCCCTTATCCTTGCCATAATACACATTTTTCCCATTTAAATGGTGCATCAGGAAAAAAAAAACTTTGTTATTTTAATTTCCTTGATTATTCTGAGACTTCTTTTATGTTTATTTGCTGTTTTTCCTGCCTTCTTTGCCCTTTTTTAAAAAAATATTTATTTTTTAGTTGTAGATGGACACAATACCTTTATTTTATTTATTTATTTTTGTGTGGTGCTGAGGATTAAACCCAGGGCCTCGCATGTGCTAGGCGAGTACTCTACCGCTGAGCCACAATCCCAGCCCCCTTCTTTGCCCTTTTTATATCTCATTGATACATGTACTTTGCCTGTTTTTTGATTGGTTGAGGGTTTAAGGTTTTTATAATATTAATTTCCTGAGTATAAAGTGATACACAGATGGGCGCTGTAGTGCACGCCTGTAATCCCAGCAACTAAGGAGGCTGAGGCAGGAGGATGGCAAATTTGAGTCCAGCCTAGGCAACTTAGCAAGACTCTGTCTCAAAATAAAACTAGAAGGGGCTAAGGAAGCTCAATGGTAAAGAGAACCTGGGTTCCATCCCTAATATCCACCCTGCAAAAAATAAAAAATAAATAACAGAACAAAAATCAGCAAACTTCCGCTCAGCCTCTAGATGTTTTTTTGCCAATAAAATTATTGGAGCCTAGCCATACCTGTTTGCTGACTATCATCACTGGCTGCTTTGGTGCCACAGTGGCAGAGATGTGCGGTTGCGACAGAGACCATATGGCACACAAAGCCTAAAATATTTACAGTCTGGTTTTATACAAACGTTCTACAGAAAACATTTGCCAACTCCTGCTCCCCCTATTCTGGAATAGTGCTGATGTATAGTTTTAAATTTCCTAGTAGCCACATTTTAAAAAGCAAAAAGAAAAAGGCAAAATTAGTTTTAGAATGTATTTTATTGAACTCCATATAACCAAGACATCATCATTTAAACATGTCATCAAAATTAAAATGATTGATGAAATATTTTACTATTTTTTTTTTTTGGTATTGTCTTTGAAGTCTCTTGTGTATTTTATATTCAGAACACATCTCAATTTGGACCAAATACAAGTGTTCAAAATCCGCATATGGCTAGTGGTTTACCATATGGGACACAATACCTCAAAAGCACCAGTTTTGTCATCTCTGAAATGGGGACAGTGCTAATGCCACTCAGTCCACGTGATTGTTTTAAGAATTGAATAGGGTTCTATATGTGTGTGCCATTTGTAAAGGGGGGCACACATGTGATAGGTTGTGCCCAGGAGCTGGGGGAATGCAGGAAGGACTAGCTGAGGACAGGTAGGAATTTGACAGGTAGAGTGTCGTTGTAACCAAAGATAGTTCCAATTCTTTCTTTCCTGTTTTTTTTTTAAATACTTTTTAGTTGTAGTTGGACACAATGCCTTTATTTTATTTATTGTTATGTGGTGCTGAGAATCGAACCCAACGCCTCACATGTGCTAGGCGAATGCTCTACCGCTGAGCCACAACCCCAGACCCTCTTTCCCATTTTTGTTTCTTCTTGTTCCTGGTTCAGTGTGTTCTGGAAGGGACTCAAGCTCTGAGAGAGCATAAGGTGTTCTTCCTCACTCATTCCAGAAGAGACCTACTGCATTTTTGATGTTGAACCTCCCCCGAAGGCCCACGTGTTAAAAGCGTAGTCCCCAGGATGGTACTATTGGGAGGGGGTGGAACCTTTAGGAGGTGTGGCCTAGTGATAGGTCATTGAAGGTGTGCCTTTGAAAGGTATTCTGGGACCCTCGCTCCTTTCTCTCTCTTTGCTTTCTGGTCATAAGGTAAGTGATCTGCCACACACTCACGTAATAATATGCCACTTTGCCCATAACAATGGGGCCAACTGATCATGGACTAGAACCTCCAAAACTGTGAGCCAAAATGAACCTTTCAGCTTTATAAGTTCATTATCTCAGGTGTTTGGTTATAGTAATGTGAAGTTGACTAACACAACACTGTTCCAGTAATTCTTTAAGTGCCCCCATAATTTCCTGTGGGCTGAAATTTAAATTTGGCTTTTTAAATTCATCCATTTGTCAAATATTTATTGAATATCTATCTATTGTTCATCAGCCTCTGAGATGGAAGTTATTTTCATAAAAGATATTCTCAAAACATGCACTTGCATCAGAGTAATTGAAATTACAATCGAGAGGCAAAGAGAGGGAGTGAAAGGTGTTCAGGGTTAGAGCCAATGGAACATTAAATTAGGCTCTGAGCTTCTTGACAACCAGGGCAAAAAGGGAAACATATTAGGTGGCATAATTTGCACTATCTGGGAGGGAAAAAAAATGCTGCTCTTTTTGGAGAGAGATGGATTGTTCTATTGCTACAACCAAACAGGCAGTCCTCACGCCCGGCTCGGGGACTCTGAGCAGCATAATGGACAAAGCCTTCCATTGCCGGTTTACAGCAAGGGCAGCCGTGATCTTCCGTGGCTGTGTCTTGTATCTGCCGTCAGTAAAAGCTGAGGGCACAGAGTTAAAGCTCAGACTCAGCGAGGGCAATCTGCAGCAGGTCTAACCTATGTAGTCCAGGTATGTGGATTTCTAGGGATTTAGCTTGAAGCAAGGAAAGGGTTTAGAACATCATGGGAAGGTTCACCCGGCTGTCTGTCAAATCCAGCCCATCTTTCTCTTCCACAACTGTGAGTCTAGGGTGGGTCCCTGTCATTTCTTGCCTCCTCCCTGGTCTCTCCCCTCACCCCAATTCCCCTCCACCCAGCCACTAGTGATTTTTCTAATACACAGGCCTGACCATCACCACTCCCCCACCCTACTGCTGACTCACAGCCTTTAAAATCCATCTGTGATCTAAGTGGTGAATTTGTTTGCTCTCAGCTTGGAATTTTAGATCATTATTTGAATTCTTTATAACCAGTGTGGATCAGGTTTGTGAAACAATAAGGTGATTTTACTTTAGGAAAAAAAAAAATCTGGGTTGAGATGGGCTGATGTGCTAAGAAGTTAACAGTGGCTACCTCTGGTGAGACTGGACAATGTTCCTTTTTCCCCTAGTCTTGGGTATGTTTTGAAAGTAAAAGAAAGAAAAAAATTAATGCTTCCTTATTGCTTTCAGTAGCCAGGCACCCACAAACTCCTGAGATTTCCCAGCTTCCTTTGCTAGTGACTACATTTATTACTTACTATGCATCAGGCACTATGTTAGACACTCTTTAAAAATAAACATTACCAGGTTTAGACCATGTGTCAAGTTCATTCTATGGTTAAAGGAACTAAAGTTGGAGGGATTAATGGAACTTACCTGAGGTCACAAGGCTGGATCCACAGAGCTATGTGTAGGACCTGGGCAGTTTGAAGCCAGAGTTTTGAGTTTTACTTTATACCATAGTCTACCACTTAGCACATGGGGTCTTTTATTTTCTTACCCAGTGTGGTAGTGGGCATATTCTAGGTTCAATAAGTGTTTCTAATTGAATAAAAGGGTTTCCTAAATATCACTTCTGTGGTGGAAGTTTTGAAATGCCTGTTGATTTTTTTTCCTCCCTTCATGGTACCCTTATCTCTCAGTACCCCTGCCTTAGTGGAGGGATGGGGCAGGTGGGAAGCCAGAATTGGGACAGCTTTGGATTTTAGTCTTCAAAAGCTCAGGGCCTCAGGGGAATGGATGCTGTTTCCAAGCTTAAAATTCAGACATGGCTGGATCTCAGAGGATGAAGCCTGAGCCCAGGTGATCCCAAAGAGCCAAAAGGGCAGGGGCAAAAGGTACAGGGGACATGCAGATGGTTTTGTGGAGAATCCCATGCCTGGGGTAGAAGGAACAAAAGTCACTAGTGTGCTTGTCGCCAGTACCTGGAAGAGCACAGAGCTGTAGGTGCTCTGTGGGCAAGAAAGAAGGTCCTCTTCAAGGGCTCCTGGGTGAACAGGTAACATGGAGATCCCTTGGTGCTCCCTCTGGCCCCCAGCACTATACAGGTGCCCTGTAACTTAGCTATGAGCCTAAGGAAGGGGCCAGACCTGGAGGAAATCCAGAAACGATTGAGAATGAATTTTTTTTCCTATTGCCAGTGAAATGAGGACTCAGAATGGAAATTAAATTTTGCTAAAAAAAAAAAAAAAAAGAAGAAGAAGAAAGCTTTATCTTATACCTTAAGTCTGTGGACTGAGACTTTTACTACACTTTCCTTAGCTGGGCATTTGCTCTAAGCTGAAGAAATGTATTTCAGGGCTGCGCTTTCCTCTGAGTATGTGGAAGGAAGCCCAGAATCCCAAATCACATACCGAGATTAGAATGTCCTAAGACATCGGAGCCCAGAAAAGCAAACATCCTAAGACAAAAGTGAAGGCGCTTGATAAATGGTCTCCCCACCAGGAAGGTCTCCCCACAGTGTATACAGGCGGACTGGAGGGCTCCTCAAAGGCAAACTCAGGGTCCCGTTCACACACCAAGGCCTTTTTGGACACATCACGCTCTCAGAGAGGAACTTGATTTAGACCCACAATTCCATGCCATCAACCACGACAAGAATGATCTTGGCCTGAAAAACTTTCAGAGCAGATATGACTGGCTGCCCACGTCAGCGTCACTGATGCCCTGGTGAGCTGCCTCCTTCTGAGTGGCACTGTTCCCTGGGGAGACCTTCAAGAGGAGTGAGCCATGAAATGGCTCCCAGGGGACAGAAAGAGAAGGCCTGCTGAATGAAGTTACTTACCAGTGACCCTGTCAATCTGAGCTTGTGCCTGCCCCGCCCAGTGGATCTGGGCCAATAGGGTGGCTGCAGTGTGGTGGGAACCTCACCAGGCTGGAGATGCAAAGTCTGACTCAAGTTTATTATCATTTTTTTTAATTAAAAATTTAAAAAATTAAAAATTAAATAAAGATAGAACACACACCTCGCATGTGTGAGGCACCGGGTTCGATTCTCAGCATCACACAAATAAATAAATAAATACGTTTTTGAGAATAGAATATTCAATTTTTTAATATTTTGGTTGGCTCAAGTTTCAACTCTGCTATTTCTCACTAGGGCTGGGTACCCCATGTCCCCTTTTTGAGCTTTTGGTGTCCTCTGCTGGGAAACCCTTCTTCACAAAGTGGTGGGGAAGGCGCTTAGTAAGCTCTCAATGGCTTCCCCTGAGGATTCCTCATCCTGTTTCACTAGCAGCAGCCTCATCCAGTCTTCGCTGCAACCCCATGTCACCCGTGGAAATCCCGTTATCCCATGAAAATGGTGTGACTCAATGCAATTAGGATAAGAAGAGGCTCAGGGCAGTCACTAGTGGTAATATGGCGGCTGGGAGGCAAGGGGCTTCCTTACTTCCAGGAAGCACTGGGTGTCTCCCAACCCCATTGATACCGGGGCTGGTTCGGGGCCTCATGGTTGACCCCAATACTGTCAATAAAGCCATGTATCACATATTTCAGACAAATAACTTATTATTCTCTTCCCCTGGGCTCTGAGCAGGCCTGTTGTGATTGTGGGCTGCTCACAAATAATGAGCTCTGAACCTGGAATTCTTTTTGTTTTAGTTGGAATTTACACAACAAGAAAGCCACGGGGGTCACCACCTTTCCTGAACATCATCTCATTCCATCCCCAGAACATTACCTGGATGAAACTTTACACCCGTGTCAACACCCGTAAGATCAAAGTGTAGAACATCTCCAGTCTCACAGTGGACTATCCTGATTTCTTTTGCCTGGTCTTGAACTTCATATAAGTAGAACCATATTGTCTATCCTGTCTTGTGAGATTCATCCAGGTACTGTGCTTCAGTAGATTGTTCTTTGTAATTGCTTCATGATGTCTCAAGTCACGGATAGACCATAATTTATGTCCCCAATCTGTCATCGTTGGACATTTGGGTTGTTTCCAGCTTTTGGCTCTTACAAATAGCTTGTGTCTTCTGGTGGGCTTTATGCTGGGTCATAGGGTACATTTATTTTTAGTTTTAATAGATACTACCAAATATTTTTTTTCCAAAGTGGTTGTTCTAATTTACAATCCCTCCAGCCGTAGATGATAATTCCCATTGCTTCACATCCTCATCAGCCCTTGGGATGTCAGTCTTTTAAATTTTAGTCCTTCTGATGGGCATGTGGTGCAATCTCATGACGATTCAGCTCTGCATTTCTCTGACGACAAATGATGTTGAGCATCCTTTCCTTTGTTTATTGCAAGCCACTGTTAAAATGTTCTCATGCACTTACTGCAAAGGATTCAGATGACCTCTACTTCCGCCCAGTACAGCTGCAGCAACTGGTATTCTTAACATGGAGGCTGGGTCTTGTTACTCTCCTTCTCAAAGCCTATCTGCAGCTTCCTCTTGCCTTTTGGATCAAGACCTGTCCCTAGTTGCCCCGGCCTCCTGATCACTAGCTTCATCTGAAACTGTTCTCCCCTTTGCATTTCAGTACTCTGGCCTCCTTTGGGCATTTGAATTGTTTCCAGGTTGTCATTACAAACAAGTTCATGTCTTTCCCCTTCCCAGAATTCATCACGTTCTGTGATTACATATGATTAGTGGATTGATATCGTCTCTGCAGCTAGATCATACGCTCCATAGAACCAAGCCCTCTACCTGTCTTACTCATGAATATGTCTCCAATACCTACTGTAGTGCCCAACACATAGTAGGACCTCAGGATATATTTGTGAAATGAGTAAAGACATTTACAAATTTACAAATGAAGAAACTGAGGCTTGGAGAGGGGTAATGCCCTCAGAGCAGACCTGGAACTAAAAGCCAGGTTTCCTGACTATTTGGTGCTCTTTCCACCAAAGCATTTTGAGGTCCCTTTTGCACAACTTTATCTTAAGGATTGCTACATTATGGTTATATTTGTTGTCGCTGTTGCTATCAGCTTCTTTCCCACTGTCATGTCAGTTCCCGGAGGGCAGCAATGGTGTCTCTCTCATTCACCACTGGGTCCCCAGTGCTCATCAAAGTACTTAGAATACAGGAGACAGCGTTTGTTGAATTGACAGTTGACTATTGGAATTGATGCATTGTTAGTATAGACCAGTATAAAGAAAAATCTCAGCTCCTGCTAAAAGCTGATGCTATAGGCCTGTCCACATGTTTTCATTCGGATGGAATTTTTGGGACTGATTATTGTTCAAATTAAGAAGCTGATGACTGCTACCTGGAAATCTATGCTAAATGGCATTCCCTGAAACCTCAGTAATCCAAACTACCCCTGGTCATACCTAGGAAGGTTGACTTTCATTTGCCCTCTTGGGAAAAAGTTAGCTTGAATCACGAAGGATGGAAAGAGGCTACCCAAAGGGCCACAAGGACCCTTCCAAAAAGAATTAGGACTTTGCTCATTGTTGGCAAGCAAATCGATGCTGCTCATTGCAATGAATCTTATTTGTCCACCATCAAGTCTTATCTGCTCTCCGTAGCAGGTTCTGCAGCTGCGCTACTTGGCAGCAGATGGGCTCCAAGGATGGCAGCTCTGTGGAAGTAATAAAGTGGCATTTCTTTTCCAATTGTCTCTCATTGAGACCTCTTGGTAATTCAGATTGATCGTCTTGTAGCCCAGCACAGGGACTGACTGAGGGAGGTTTATCTGGGTTGGGACTTTTATTGTTGTTACAGGAACTGAATGATATACCCAGCAGGATTGGTCCCCAGCTGCTCAGGGACTCGGCCCTTTCCAGCCAGGGGCCAAGGCCTGAATGTGGGTGAGGGGAAGAGGGACCTTCAAGTCTGGAACCAGGCTTCCAGGCTCCTGGTCCAGTGGTCTTTCCAAAACAGCTGACACATCCCCAGGAACAGATCTGTGATGGTCTCCAACTTCCTGCCTTGGCAGGGAGCTTGGTGCCCCAGAATTCCCAATGGCCAGGCCTTGTCTGCCATGGGAATGCCTTGTCTGTCTTCAGACCCATCCATCCGGGAGTCCTAGGGGGATCCAAGGAGGCGTGGAGGATCCATGGTTCCTTAGTTCTGAGCTGTTTATCAGTTTTCTTTTGATGAGCAGGGTCAGTCTGAGGCTCTGGGGTGCTGAGGTGAAGCTGGGGTCTGGAAGGGTGGTGTATACCCCTTCACAAGAATAGCTAAACCTCTGCTAGAGTCTCTGCTCAGCTCAGCTCTCTCCAAGGTATCTTGCTTAAAGGGCCAGGCCCCCACCCTAGGGCTTGAGGCCAGCCTTTGCCCCCTCATTCCCTTTCCTTTCCATTTCTGTGAATTTTTTAGTTCTCCTCCTGGCCCTGTCTTCTCTCTCTCCCTTTCTTCCACATCCTCATCCCTTCAGACCCATCTACCCCTCAAACCCATCTGACTGCCAATTGAAAAGGCCTGAAAATAATGTGAAATAATATAGTTTATCACCCAGAGGCTGCTGACAGGCAGTGCGGCCACCTCTGAAAACAGGCGGGGAGGCAGGGAGGGCGAGGAAATTATAGGCTGCACAAAGGAGAAAAAGTTAAAGTGAGAGCTCCATAAAAGAAAGTGGAACTATTATGCTGCAAAATGCCAACTCATTACAAAGCGGCCAAATAAGAGAGAAATACGGCGCTGCCTGTAATAGCAGTTTACAAGGGAACATTGTACAGCAACAGAAGAGACGCTGCTATAATTTGCTCTAACAACTCCAATTATCCCTTTTATTGATTTGGCAACACATTTAATAGGAGTAGCCACACCTCTTCTGTTACAAATCATTAAAGGTGTTGAACGGTGTAATTTTAAAATTGTCCTCCTACAGTTGTCAGTATGACAGCATAATTCCCCCTGATTTCGGCTATGTAAACACCCAGGCACAGTCATTTCCCCCTTACAAGGCCAGAGATGTTGTCAGCCCGGGGTTTTTGTGCAGAAACATCCATTTAATGCATATCTTTTTTTCCCCAGCCTGCTCTCCTAATTGCAGTGAGGTTTGGTTTAGTGGGTTTTTTTTTCCTCCTTTCTTTTGCTCTCTTTCCTTCTTTTTTCCCCAACTAGGAGGTGTGTGCGATGGGGGGAGTAGGGGGAGCGAAATAAGCAGGCTATTTGGCCTTCTCTTTCTTCCCTGGCAGCCTTAATTGCTACTTAAGCCAGGGCCCTGCACTTAACATCCGGGGGGCAGGACCGGCGCCCGCTGCCCAGCCTCCCGGAGCGCGCCCCCGCTCTGCGCCCGCGCGCCCGCCAGGGAGCCCCGGCGCGCACGCGCTCTCAGCCCCGCGTCGGCGCGCACCAGCCAACCTGCGGGGCCTAGGGGTCCGCCGGGTGGCAGGGAGCGTGGTCTGCAAGAGGCCACTGCGCAGGGGCTGGGGTCACCTCGGGGCCCAGGGACAGCCGGGCCTTGGCGAGGGCGCTGAGCGAGTCCCCGCGCCTCGTTTTCTCCGTGCGCAGGTGGAGCCTTTAGTGGGGCCGTTTGCTCTGGATGGACCTTTTTTGCCCCCTCTTTCTCCAGCCTGCCAACTCTTTAAAGTTTTGTCGGTTCTCTGGGTTTAGCCTAGTGTCCTCAACAAATATTTATTGAATAGAAGGACACATGATACGAGGAAGAGAGAAAGTAGGTGGCCCAGGGCTAAGGTGGTGGGAGGGAAGAGCTGGGCAGGGTGGCAAGGGGGTTGTGCACTTGTTGAGTGTGACCTTGTGCGATTAGGTGGCATGTGGAGCTTGGTTGGGGCAGGTTCATAGCCCCCTCCCCGAGACCATACTCAGCTTCCACCACACACACACACACCTGTCCAGTGCGTGGGCAGGAGCCCTGTCTTCTGTTCAAAGCCCCTGGACAGCCCTCACTCCTGCTAGGAACCAGTGGCCCTGCATGGAGGAAAGAGATGTGGTTTGAGTCAGCAGCTCTCTCCAAATCCACTTCTGTGAAATCTTGGGCAATTTTCCTTTGTAGAGTGGAGCTGGGCCTAGAGCTCCAAAGAGGGGGCCACTTTCAGCAACACCTGCTGCTGTCCAGGCAGCTGAGCAGGTGATTAGAGCAAAGGGACCTCCTAGAGACGACTTTCTGCATCCCTGTGGTCCTGTGCTCTACCTCTGGAATTGGACCTAAGCTGCCACAAAGGGATTTAAATTAAACCTAAAGAATTCCAGCTCTTAGGACTGCAATGATTCCAAATTAGGTGATTGAGGAGTCTCTTAAGGTTAGGAGAAAACCTTACTGTGCACTGGGTCAGCTGAAGGGCTCTTGGTTTGGGGCAGGGACTGGTGACCCAAGAATAGCACTCACAGCCTGAGCTGTACTCTGCCTCAGAGTCTCCAGGAGCTGAGCTCTTGGCCTTGGTTCCCAGGACAGTTGGGGGATGGAGGGCAGATGACCTCCCTGCCATCCAACCACTCACCTGCAGACATGTTTGTCTGCAGAACCTGCTGTGTCTCTCAAGGGGAAAGTTTACCTCCCATCCCATGCCTCCATCCCCAAAGGGGAAAGCTTGGGGTCTTCCAGGAAGGCACCTTCTTCAGTACTAGTGCATAGCAGAGGTGCTGGCATGTGTGTGCATGAATACACATCTCATGTACTCTGTCCTTGCTCTCTGAGCACTCCTGAGACACTCTGCCTGTGTGCATCTCAGCACCTCTGAGACACAAAGCCATTGTGGGTTTTTTCTCTGGCTTTCTTCTTGTGCTCTTCGGGACTTCTTCTTTTCATCTTTGTATTTTTTGCTGAGTGTATTAATTGCTGATTCTACACTTGCTATTTCCCAGTAGACCATGAGTTTTGGAGGCAATGACTGCCCTTTATCTCTGTGTGCCTGCACATAGTAGGTGCTTAACACGTTTCTGTGGGATAAATGAGTAGATGTCAGATTTTACCTAAGAATCCTTTTATATCTGCCTTTCTGGGTCTCTCTGACTCTCAGAAGCTGGTCTTGTGGCTCTGTATAGAGTCAGATCTGGTTTATTCTCAGGCATTTGTCTATGTCTGTCTTCAGGTCTGTTGATCTACCTGAATGCCTCACTGTGTAGCTTCACCTCCCTCCCCAGGCCTCGGACAGGGAGTTGAATGGTGCTGTGCCCAAGCAGGTGTCCCTGCTGGGCAGCTGGGCTTCCAAAGCTCTGCCTCTCTCAGCTTCTCCCAGACTTCATCACAAGAGACTGCGAGTGCCTGAAATTGATCTCCTCTTTCTCAGCTGAGGATGGGGGTGAACCGTGGTCTTCTCCATCTCTTCCTCTCACCGTGACCCCAATCACAGCACCTGCCCTTGTCTAATTGGCCAGTGTCAGTGGAAGGGGGAAGGGAAGGCTGATGTCCAAGGAGAAAATCCCATTAGGGGAGCCAGAGCCAAGTTATTAGTGGTTAAGATGTAATTGGGGTTGGTGAATAATCTCATTAGATTCTTCACGTATTTATGGTGCATCCAGCTGTGTGACCTCTGGTGAGGTGCTTCACCTCTCTGATGAAATAAGACCTCAGTGTTTCCCAAGGACCTCTGAATTTCTGGGATTATCGCCACTGAACTCTGATAACTTGCTCTCCCTAGGGAGGCATTCACTCATACCTTGCCTCTGAGTTAATTTTGCAATTGCCTGAATTCCCCTCCTAAACTCAACACTCCTTAAGTTCAAGGTTGTATTTATTCCCACAGCTAAGTGTATAGTAGGTGATTTATCAGTTTTCTGAATGGATGACTGAATGCTGTATGCACCGTGATTCATAACAGTGACATAGAATTCTTAGCCTGCACTTAGGCAATACAGAGTGATTTGGGAGGAGATGAACCTGCCACCTGTTCACCTGGTGAACTTCAGGGAGCTCCTCTGTTTCTTTTTTGCCTCTATTGCCTCATTAATAATATGCAAATAATAAGGGCTACCACATACAGCTTTTGTGAGGATTGAATATGATCATCTGTATAGCTAAATCCTTAGCCGAGTGTTTGGCACTTAGTAGGTCCTTATTGTGTATTCCTACTCTGTCCTTAAATAGAGAACAGGCACTATTTAACTCAGCTAGTGCACTGCTGTGACCAAAGGACCTAACAATAACAACACAGGGGAGGAAAAGTTTATTTGGGGCTCACAGTTTCAGAGGTCTCAGTTCATAGTTGGCTGACTCCATAACTCTGGGCCCAAAGATGGGTGTGGTAGAGAATGCTCCTCAGGGTGTGGCAATCAGGAAGCAGAGAGAACTCCACTCACCAGGAACAAATATAAACCCCAAAGACATCTCCCCCGACCCATGATCCACCTCCTCCAGCCACACCCTACCTGTCTACAGTTGATCCGTTTGTGGAATCCACTGATTAGGCTAAAGCTCTCCTAACCCAGTCATTTCACTCTGAAAATTCTTGTATTATCTCACACATGAGTTTTTGGGGGACACTTCATATCTAAACCATAAGAGGCACCAAACCCTATGGACCTCAGAGAGGCAGTATGGTGTGGAATTTTGGGATTGAGGCTGGGGAGTAAGGATTTCCACTGAGCAGTTAGGTACTACTTTCTTGTGCCTTTTGATGAGTCTCCAGCTTCTTTTTATCTCTCCACACTCTCTTTTCCTCTCAATACAAAGACAAATAGCAGGTTCTCAGAAAGTATCTGTTGAATTAATGAATAAAACGAAGACTCTTTCTTTGTGGCTAAAGATAGATTCCAAACTAGGTTCCTCCACGGAATCACCTGAGATCTTTTAAGCAATCTATTTCCTTGCCCCTCAAATCCAAAATCTGTCATTCACACACGTACTGATGCGTAATCTCCAGGCTTGGGCTTGGAACTAATATTTAAAAAAAATGTACCCAAGTCATTCTGACCTGTAGATAATTTGGAATGTGACCAAGAGGACATGTTTAATGCATATTTGAAATATAGCTGTTATCTGGTTGTAGGATACAAACACTAAACATTAAACCATTATCTCAGCGTTGTTTATGAACCCACATTCGTACATATGTCCCACTCCCATGTCTCCTCAAACACATGGGGATCATTTTGAGGGTAACACTTTCAGGGGTGAGAAAGGATGAATATTTAAGTGGGGCTTGGGGCTGGGCCTGGAGGGGGAGTGTGGCCCGGCTCCCAGATATGAAGGACCAGAAGGCTGGGGCTCATCTGCAAACTCTCTTCCTCCAGCTCCATAGAGGCCCCAGACAGCTTCTCCTGAACTCCCCACTCGCAGTCTTGAGAGGAGACGGGAACTGGGGAAGCAGCTCTGTCCCCCTCAAGATGGATCAGCACAGCCTCGTTTTCATTGGTGTAAAGGGCAGTGGTGGGATGAATAATGAGAGAAAAACAAAACAGGGATAAATGAAAGCTTCTCTGTGGAGCAACAAAATATTTTCATGTTTTTTTGCGCCATTGGCGTATTGGGTCTGCAGTTTTTCTCATTACAGGGCGTTACTTCTCTTGAGTATGACTTAACACATGCAGGGTTCCCCCTAGCTACTCACACAATCCTCCAAGGGAGAGGCCATTATTGTTTCCGTTTCACAGATGGGGGACCCAGGGCTCAAAGAGATCAACCTACTCAAGTTTAGATAGCCCACAGAGGTAGAGCTGCAGATGAACCCCAGGCTCATGTTCTCCCCCCATGCCTTCCTGGGAAGAACCCTATGTCAAAGGGTTAGGAAATTCACTCTGAATGTGGATTGAGACTCAGCTGGGGGCAGTTGGCTGAGTCTAGGTCACTGCTTTGGTTTCCTCCATGAACCATCTCTCTCTGGGTTCTCTGGACCACATCCTCGTCTTTCTTTTCCTGGTCCCTGTCCCTCCTTCCTGTTGCTCCTTCCTAGTGCCCCCAGCCCTTCTCTGAGTGGCTCTTCCTCACTGTGTGTGTCAGTGCCCAGGGAAGCTCCCCTCCCACCCACCTTCTCCTACGCTGTTTTGTTTTAATTCATTCATTCACTTGTCCATTCATCTACCAAGTCAGCAAGTACTCAGCAAGCTTGACTAGGTTCTATGCTGGGCTCAGGTGTCCAGAGATGAGGAAGATAGGAGCTCACAAGCAAGAGAGGGCAAGCAAATTCAATGCCCATACCCTGAGACCAGCACTCCACAGGCAGACCGAGGGCGGAGAAGGGGCCAGGTTGCCTTCCAACCTGGCCCTATGCAAACTGGGCTTTTCAAGTTTTATGTGCGAAGAGCCCAACTGGGATGGCTAAAAAATGCCTACAGTGTGGGACAATGAGCACCTGGGGGCACTGGCTGCCCTGAGCATGCCCAACTGATCAGTTACATGGGGCACTAGCTTCCTTGGGCTTAAGAGGGTCTCCCCTCCTCTAATCCTCTATGCCTGGGGCTCCTCAGAAGGCTTCTTTATTCTTGGTAATTTTCAGTTCCCTCAAAATGATCTGACTTTTCAGAAGGGCTTCTCCTCCTTCTAGGCCACGTTCTTCCCCCAGTCCTTCCCTCTGTGTGTGTGTGTTTGTGAGACAGAGCAAGAGAGGTGGAGAAGGAACACATCCTCACATCCCTCTCAACCTTTCTCCATCGCTGGATTTAGGCAGGAGCTGAGAGCTGGTGCTCCCATTCTGAGCAAAGCCTTGGATGGAGAGCCTTGGATGGAGAGCATGGTTGTCCCTAGGACCTGGCAGCCTGGTGGGGAAGAGAAGCCATGCTCATTTTACATGACTCGAGAGCTCTCACTAGAGCCTAGGTCTCAGATGGGAGCAAGTGGGAGAGGAAGGAAGAAGAGACAGAATAAGGACAGGCCTTGACAGTAGAGGGACCAAGAAAAGAAACATGGAAGGAACAGCTACCTCCCAGGAAGACAAGAACAAGGAACCCTCGCTGGGGTCCCCAGGGGCTGTGCATCCAATCCTTAGGTGGGCAGAACCAAGCCCCCCAGTGGAGGCAGCACGGGCAAGGTGCAAACAGGGGTGCAATTCTGGGGTCTCCAGGGCCAAAGGGTTAAGACTCCCGGCAGAAAAAGTTTGTGGTGTCAGCCCTTTTCTCTCTCCCTCTCCCTCATCCTGCCCACCACCTCCGCCAGCCCCCAGCCCCATCCTCCTCCTCCTGTCCTGTTCCTCCTCCCTTTTCCATTTGGAAGAAGGAGGCTTGCTGTCTTTGTATTTTAACTGTAGCAAAAAGATTAAATTGTTTACGAGCCGGGAGCCTCGGCTGGCTGGATGAGCCGGAAGAGACAAAGATAGACATTCTAATTCTCCCCTGTTCTCTGGGCCTCCGTCCCCCTGGCTGCTGCTAATTCTTTTATCTGCCCCCAACACTCCAGGCATTATGTGCATTCATAAAAAAAGGGGGGGGGGAGTGGAGAGAGCCCTCGCCGAAGCCAGCAAAATTACTGTTCTCTGCGCGGCTTCTCCGATAGCAATCTCTTGAATGCTGATTACTTTCCCCCCTCTCCCCTGCCCCCTCCCCCCTTCCCCAGCACCCAACATAAGTTGGTCTTTAACCCTTTATCTTTAGCAAGCAGAAAGACACGGAAAAACATCTCACTCAGTGGGTAGAGGGGGGGGGAAAAAAAAGCAAAGGGGGGGGGGAGGGAAAGAAGAAAAAAAAAAAAAACCAGCACAGAGAAGAATTACTGTTATCTCCCCACCAGAAGAGGAACAGCAGAGATAAGGGAAGCCTGAAGAATTAAAAGAAACGTAGCGTTGGGGGCTCTAAATTCACGCCGAAGCCGGTTGTATTTGTCTGTCACGGGGGTTCATAATTTTCCGAGGTTGTTTTGATAGACTTATTGTGCGGACTGCATAGAAAACTCATCAGCATTTGTTGCCTCTGAGCATTATTGTCAGAGGTAACTGCGTGTCTATAGACTGGGGGAGATAATGGCTGAAGTCGAAAGCAGATAAAGCCGGGGCTCTTCTCATTAAGGACTATCTCGGCCTCCGCAGACCGGCTGGGATTGAGTGACTGGGGCGGCGGCGCGGGGCATACATTATGCCCGCCAAAGCGAGGGCGGCGTCATTACGCTGCAGCCCGGGTGCACCCCGTGGCCCTGGATGAATGGCCCAGAGGGGCTGTGTCTTCAGGCCACCCCCTCCCCCAAGGCCTGGGCACTTGGGGGGGGGGCGTGCCTGAGCGTGTTCATCGGCAGGGGTGCGAGCAGAGGGGACCCTGGGTCTTGCTGAGCTCCAGGGGTTTGCGGCTGAGCAACTGGGGTGGGGGTGGAAGCCCTTCCTTGGGTCTATTCTGACCTTGCATAGATAGGGGAAGGGAGGTCCTGAGAGGTGGACAGGGTGTGCGTGGTGAGGGAGATCAGAGCAGGTTCCTGGGGTTCTGCAGATGGAGTCGCTGAGATGCTAGGGTCCCATGGTCCAGACCATGGTTGGTGTGGCCAGGTCAGGGTGATGATGATTCCCAGCACCTGTTACCTGTGGGCCTCTCCCTCTCCCCCTTCCTCCTGCATGTTCTTATTGCGTGTCCATGAGGAGCTCCGTGCTGCGGCCCCTGTGAGCAGGTTTTGGGGGGCACATCAGGTGTGCATTGCATGTAAACTCTCAGGCCATCCTCCTCCCTCTATTGGTCATGGTGCCAACCTCCTTTGAAACCTGCCCTGGCCACCCCTCACTCCCCAAAAAAAGCTAGCAACGGGGGAATGGGTAAAGGGGCAGAGAGGTTAAATGTCCTCAATTTAAGCCTGAAGCTAGGGGCTGGGGATGTGGCTCAAGCGGTAGCGAGCTTGCCCAGCATGCGTGCGGCCCGGGTTCGATCCTCAGCACCACATACCAACAAAGATGTGAAGCCTGAAGCTAGGATGGGACTAAGCCTAACTCTCTCAGTTGTCTCATAAGAAACAAGGCCCAGAGCAGAGAGGGACAGACCCATATAGTGAAAGAGAGGAGTTAGGGACAGCAGAACTGGGTTCTGGGCAGCTTGAGATGCGGGTCCTTCTCTGGCTCTCTGTCCATCTGTAAAATGGGGATAATAATAAAGTGCACTTGAGGCCTAATGACCTCATTTACGTGAGGTGTATGAGCACAATTCCCACGTATTCTAAAGGCTCAGCAAACTTGCCATTATCTTTATCATGATGTAGGTGGCCCTAAATCCTGTCTGTGCAGCTCAGTGCTTCCTCCTTCATGTGGCCCTGGGGTGTGGCCTCTGGGGAGGGGTGTCTGAGCTGTTCATGAATGCCTTAGCTTGGACCCTGCTTCCTTACAGGTGAGGCCTTGGCATTGCTGGACTTACCTTTCTCGGTTGCCTCATAAGAAACTGAGGTCCAGAGCAGAGAGGGACAGACCCAGGGCACATTGCAGGTCCCAGGCAGAACTCAACAAAGGGCAAGTCTCACGGCTGCTGGGGAGTTGCTTTACTTTGCAGCATCCTGCCTTCTGGACTGCTTCTGCCAGAGAGACTGGCCAGGCAGGAGAGAGAGCACTGGTGCATGCAGCCACTGGGGGACAGAGGGGACCCAAGGCCTGCCACTCGCCCCACGGGCCCTGAGCCCATATCTGAGGCCGTTCCAGTCTATAGCTTCCTCAGAATGGCCTGGGCCAGCCTCAGGAATGTGAGCACTTTTAGCAGCTGATTGATCTCCTGCATCTGGTTTAGCTCAGGCAGCAGAGAAGGGGCTGCATCATCAGCCCTGGGATTCAGTGATGGAGGATGAAATCAGGATGGAAGAGGGGCCCCAGACAGACACTGGGGAGCATAGAGGGTCAGCCTGGGGGTCGTGGGCCGCAGAGTCGCAGTGTGGACAATTGGGGGACTAGTGAGAAAATCAACACAATATAAATTCTGGCAAACACTCAGATAATAGGTGTGAGTGAGCACAGAAGAGGGAGGAGCCAGCACTGTCCAGGGCAGGGAAAGAAGGGTCAAGGGGAAGGTTAGGTCAAGTCTTAAAGATTAGAAAGTGGACGAAGTGGGGAAGGACTTTCCAAGAGGAGGGAAAACCTGTGCCTAGACCTGGAGGCCAGAAGGAGCTGGGAATGAATGTCCAGAACAGTCAGGAGGAGGCTGTGCATGGAGTTGGGGGTTGGGGGGCTTCTGAGAAAGGTCTTAAACGCCACAGGTAGGAGACAGGGATCTAGCCAGAATATTACTAGGCACTTACCCCCCACCCCACCAGTGTTCCAAATAAAATCTCACTTCCTAAAAAATAAGCTCTAACCTCATCAACTCTCTGTCTTCCCTCCACCCCCACCTGTCACCAGCTCAGTGAAGGGCTGATTCCTAGTGGCAGGAGTAGCAGAAAGCTGTGGAGAGAACACAGACTCTGGAATACCCGAATCCTGTGAATTTAGAATTAAATCTCTAATGCAAGCTGGGTGGCATTGCTGGCCAGCTGTGCCATCTCCCCAGACTCAGCTTTCTAATCTGTGAAATGGGGGCAACTCTCGCCTTGAAAAATTCCTGCGAGACTCATCTTAGGCTTTGGCAGAAAATCCCAGGGCAGTGAGTCGCAGCCGCTGAAACAAATGCCAGTTCCGCCTTCCCCTCCCGGGCTATGCTGCCAGCCTCCCAGCCGGGACCAGTGCGCCCGGTCCTTCTGCTCTTGCTGTCCTCGGGCAGAGCTCACCTTCCAGGTTCCCTTTACCTGGGGGCCCAGATAACCCAGTTGGCTCTCTCGTTGTCCACCCATGTCTGCACTGCCCCTAGCCTTTGGCTTTGGCTGCTGCAGACACTCTGGTATTGGCCCCAGTCTGCCCTCCTTAGCAGGACACGTGGCATTGTACTCTACTGCTGCCCCTGACCAGCGATGATACCTGTCAGCCCAGCCTCACCTTGGCCAACTTCCCCACAGGTGACCTACACTTGCCTAGACCAGACTGTTCCCTCCATCCTCCTGGCTTTCCAGGCCAGTCCTGTCCCTTGTCCACATTTCAGTCCTGCCCCTTATAACAGAATTGGTTAATTCAAGGTCTCTGGGTCACCCCTTCAGCTTGAGTGGGGTGCAGGGGGGGATTCAGGCCATCCTCGAGGCCAGTGGGCTCTGGACAAGGAAGACAGCAGGTGCAACTCAACCTAGTGAAGACAGTGTGGCTGAGAGTCAGGAGACTTGGCTGAACCCTGGCTAATTAGCTGTGTGTCTGTGCCAAGACACTGCCCCTCTCTGGGCCTCAGAATATTAACCAGTAATGGAAGAGGATCGATCTGCAAGGCCTGTTTCCAGCTCTGACGGATTTGAATTCTAGGGAGGGAGGGCCAGGGGGTCCACGGCAAAGGTCCGCAATTCCTTCCTCGGTGGCAGAGAGGAGGGGGGCAGCAGGGAAGCCATTCTCCGCTCAGCCCCGCCCCCGCTGGCTCGGTGACACCCGCCGCCCCCTCTGCGGGATTTACAATGGGCTGAATTCATTTGCATGACAAAATTGGCTCGGGTATCCAAGTGTTGCAGGAAGACAAGTGTAACATTACGAAGAACAAGCAGCCGGGAGGAAGGTTGCCGCCGACAATGAGGGAACAAGCCGCCCGCCCACCCGCAGCCTATGCCAACCTTTCATCCGCAGGCGTGGGGGCAGCCGGCGGTGTCAGGGGCGGGCAGCAGAAGTCCTCGGCCTGGGAGAGCACAGCCGGCCGGGGGCTGGGGCTCCCTCTCCTGGGGTCTTCTCACCGCTGGTGAGGAAGTTCGCTTTGCCTGCATCCCTATTTCTTCAATGGCCCCTGGGTTATCTTCACATCCTCAGGGCTTGACAGCACAGGATCTTTCAGAACCACTGTCCATGCATCCCTCCCCTCCTCCGCTCATTCATCCCCTCTCTCCTCACCTCCACATCCACCATGTATCCATCCATCCACTCACCACCCATCCACCCGCCCACTCACTGATTAATTCATCCACCCACCAACCTATCCACCCATCCGTCCACCTGTCCTCTCACCCGGGCATCCTTCCACCTGCCCACCCACCCCACCCACACTCCCATACTGATCTGTTTCCCAGTCCATCTACCCAGTCATCCACCACCCTTCCATCCACCCACACCCTTACCCACCCATCTACCAGTCTACTCCTTTATTCACCCATCCACCATTCCATCTAGCTAGCAAAAACACATTTAGACACTTTTTATGTGCCAGGTACTGGACTGGGCATTTCTCTGCGCGGCCACTTCCTCCTTTGTAAGGATAACAGGATATATGTCCCGCAGGGTTGATTCTGGCCCAGGGAAAGCATATGAAAGTGTTTTCTACTGTTAATTTTATTAGGCGCTGGGGGATCGAAGGGTAAATAAAGCATAGTTGCTGCCCCCAAAGAAATCATGCACTTCTGGCCAGGAGTGGATATTAAAAAAAAAAAAAATCTGGTCTTATGGTCCTGTGTGGGCTCTGCTATGCTATAAGGAAGTGTGAGGGGCTGTGGGGGGCAGGGATCAAGCTTGGGCATGGACATCCCATCTCATTTGAGACTTTGCTTATAAAACAGATAGGACAAGAAGTAATATTTTTAGTCTCTCTGTGTTATGGTGACAAAGCTGAGTGACTGCCTGAGACAGCACTGCTGCAGACGTGAGGACTGAAGCTGTGTCTTCTGATTTGGGGACTTTCCAGTGGCCTGGATCCTGCTCTGCCTGTCCTGTTCAGGCAGCAAAATAAGCTGAACCTTACTCCAGCTGCATGAGAAGAGCCAGAGTCCAGCTGCCTGGGAAAAGGGCAGTTCAGCTCTAAGAGGCCTCACCCAGAGCCCTGGGTCCATTCTCAGCCCTTCGCTTAAGGAGGGACATTGATGAGTAGGTGCCAACCAGATGAGGTAGGGCCAGCACAGAGGACTGGGACAAAAGGTGGACATCTGTTTGGCCTTTGGAATCAGATCCTGAACAATGCATTTCTCCCTGTGCTCTGGGAGACACCAAAGACATTTGACCTCAGCATGGGATGTTGGCCCATGGGATGTTGGGGCATAGGTGGAGGGCGATGTGCTGCAGGCAGCTCCTGGGGTGCAATGAAGGTCCACCGTGGGAGCTTCCAGAAAGCACATTTGATCATTTCTCATATAATAACAAGTTCCTAACTTGCAGAACCCATCCTGGTACAGCAATCATTTCTTTGTCATTAAAAGGACTTGGCATCAGGGCCTGGGTTGTGGCTCAGTGGTAGAGCACTCACCTAACATGTGTGAGGCACTGGATTCCATTCTCAGCACCACATGTAAATAAATAAATAAATAAATAAAATAAAGACCCATCAACATTTTTAAAAAACAAAAAGGACTTGGCATTAGCTTGGTGCATTGGCACATGCCCATAATCCCAGCAATTTGAGAGGCTGAAGCAGGAGGATTGCAATTTTGAGGCCAGCCTTGATAACTTCAAACTTAGTGAGACCTTGTCTCAAAATAAAAACCAAAAAGGGTTGAGGATGTGGCTCAGTGGCAGAGGGCCCCTGGTTTTAATCGTCAGTACCTCAGAAAAGGAAAGAAAAGGAAAAAAAGTACTAAGATAATAAAGTAAGCTCAGGATAGAAGGAGTGTAGCCTTGACTAAATTGACTAATACTTTCTGTATGTTCATAGGCAAATCACCAAAATTCTCTGAGGCTAGTCTGTAAAGTGGGAATAATAAACTTCCTTCACAATATTTTGTGAGAATTAATTACCAATATTTATAACAAGGTTAGTAAATCTTCCTCAGAATAAAGTCATGAGACAGGTTCTCTAACTTTTTAAATAAACTTATTTATTTATTTGGTTCCAGGGATTAAACTCAGGTACACTTAACCACTGAGTCACATCCCCAGCCCTTTTAATTTTTTTTTTTTTTTGAGACAGGGCCTCACTAAATTGCTGGGGCTGGCTTTGAACTTGCGATCCTCCTGCTTCAGCTTCCTCAGTTGCTGGGAGTATAGGCATGCACCACCACGCTCAGCTCCAGTCCTTTTTATTTTTGAATTTGAGACAGGGTCGTACTAAGTCACTGAGGGTCTTGCTAAATTGCAGACTGGCCTCAAACTTACACTCCTCCTGCCTCAACCTCCTAATTTGCTGGAATTACAGGTGTGTGCCACTGTGCCAGTTTAATGATTTTTTTTTTTATTTTTAGAATAATTTTAGATTTACAGAAAAGCTTCAAAGATAGTACAGAGAATTCCTGTAAATTCCTTACCCGGTTACCACTGTCATTTTCATCTTATGTCACTATGGTGCATTTGTCAAAAATAAGAAACCAACATTGGTACATTGGATCCTTTAATTCTTTTTTTTTTTTTTTGGTGGGGGGAGTGCTGGGTATTGAACTCGGGGACACTCCACCACTGAGCCACATCCCCAGCCCTATTTTGTATTTTATTTAGAGACAGGGTTTCATTGAGTTGCTTAGTGCCTTGCTTTTGCTGAGGCTGGCTTTAAATTCGAGATCCTTCTGACTCAGCCTCCCAAGCTGCAGCGCCTGGCATAATTCTTAATTATTTCTGCTTCACAAAAGAGGTTCTAGAGGAACAGAGAAGCTGGGTATCTAGCTGAAGATACCGCTCTATGATACATGGACTAAAACTCAATATGAAAAACAGCCTCTTAGAACGCCTAGCATGTATGCCTTTCCTGTGTTGGAAAACCCAAGTTGGGCCTGTGTCCCAGCCTCTGCTTCTGTGTCCCCCTTCCCCGCAGGGTCGTAGCCAGGAATGGCACCAGGAAAGTCAACCCGTGAAGAGTGTTTCACAAAGAGCAAAGATTGGCTCTGATCAGTGCTTATCAGCAGAATAAGTAGGGGTTCCATGAGGGTTTGTTGATCGAATTAACAAATGAACGAGTGAAGGAATGAAGCAGAGAACATTCTGCTTTGTGCAGGAGGTGGCATTCATGCCTTTCTTGGAGCTTTTCCAAATTTAAAACTCTGGGATTTTTCAGATGACCAGTCTCTTTCACAGGGTTCCTTTCCTTGAGAAACTGGAAGCACCATCTGTGTCCTGCATACAGTAGGTACTCAATGGATGATGCTAGTGTTGACATCTCTACCTACATTTTTTCTTGATCCTGATTTCACTTTTAATTGCTCGACTTTTATTTTAACCTATTGTGGATTTTGCAAACTGGCTTGATTCCTTGCGAGGTGTGTGTGAGCGTGTCTATAAAAGTAGAACTTAAAAGTCTATCACTGGTAGTAATAATGGTGGCACGGGAGATGGATGGGTGGTCCCCCACTGCAAGGTTCTCAGAGGACTTCCCCTTGAAGCTTCTCATTTTTCCAGTTCTTTATTCCTTTGTCATTTGGCCAACAAATGTGTTGAGCAGCTGTTGTGTACCAGGCCCTGTCCTGGGGATACTCTGATAAAATTCCTGGCCTCTACTCTCAGCCTCAGCACCTGGCAAAAGGGTCAGCCAAGGACAGTACCTGTGACATCAGGTGTGATAAGCGCTCCCAGGGGAGGTTCCTTCCTGCACCCCACAGTTGAGGCTGGAGCATGATTTCATCTCTGAAGCAAGGGTTTTAGGTCTCTGGCCCTCAGACTGGAACCTCCTTCCCACTTCTGTCCCTTGAAGTCCTGATCCTTCCTCATCCCCTCCCTGTCCTCTCAGCAGCTTCAGGTACTCTGAGTACAAGTGTTGCTTCAACCTCTACCAGGCAGGCCCGGCCCTCTGCATGTGTGGGTTTGGCTCCCTGAGGAAGCCCCAAGAGCCTCTGAACCAGGCACTCAGCTCTTCTTGGCTCCTCCCCAGCCCCCAGGACAGTGGGGCCATGTGGGCAGCACATGCAGGGCTTGGTGCGCCTGTACACACTGAGGCTTGGCCCCGAGGGCAGGCAGCCAGCGTGGATCTGCTTTTACTCATCTTCAGCGGGGGAACCAGTAAGGGGGCCACACTCCAGGCTGCCGGGCCCAGGAGGACGCGCCATCATCGAGAGGGTCACATCTGGGACCACCACTGCACCCCACTCTTCCGTAGTGACCCAGGGAACTCCTGTAATGCCTTGAATTGTGTTTCTCAAAAGATATGTCCAGCCCTAACCCCGAGTAGCTCTGAATGTGACCTTATTTTGAAATCATCTTTGCAGATGTAATTAAATTAAGGCTCTTGAGATGATATCATCCTGAATATCATCTCTTGGACTCTGAATCCAAGGACAGGTTTGCTTATAAGAGTCAGGAGAGGGAGATTTGAGATCCAGAGAAACACAGTGAAGATGGAGGAAGAGACCAGCCTGGTGCAACTGTAGACCAAGTACAGTGGACTTTGCACAAAGCAAAGATTGGCCTTGATCGGTGCTTATCAGCAGTATTTAGTAGGTGCTCAATAAGGATTTGTTGAATAAAACAACAAATAAATGTGTGAATGAAAGAAACAGAAGGCATCCCACTTGGCATAAGAGTTTGAGTTTAGGTGCTTCTGGGAGCTTGGCTGCAAGCCAAGGGTTGCCCACAGCTTCCAGAAGCTAAGAGAAAGGCACGGAATAGATTCTTTTTCAGAGCCTCCAGAAAGAACCAACGCTGTTGATGCCACCTTGATTTCAGACTTCTGGATTCTGGAATTATGGGAGAATATATTTGTGTTGTTTTAAGTCACCAAGCTTGTGATAAACTTTCACAACAGTCACAGGAAAACCAACACAGTCCCTTTCTCCATATCTTGGCTCATCTGCTTCCAGTGGGAGTTGCAGCCTCTTAGAGCCACAAGAGGACACCACCCACCCTTGCCCCTCCACCCAGTGACCGGGAAGAGAAATCGTACCTGCAATCCCGCCACCTAGACATTGGTAACTGCCAGCACACCCTTCCCTGGGCCTCAGTTTCCCCATCTGTATCTCAACAGGAGTTGAACAGATTGGAGTCTAAGGCTTTTTTTAGCTTGGAGAGTCTGCGTTTAAAAGGCAATCCTCTTTTTTTGTTTTCTTTTTCCAAATCAAAACCTTTCCAAATCAAAACCTTTCCAGCTTCCTAGTGGTAGTGCTGGACTCTGGCTCCTCTCTAAGACCTGGACTCTCATCAGGAATCCTATGGAACACCAGTCCTGAATCCGTCACGGTGAGATTTCTGCAGTGGCATTTTTATTAACACAAGTGGGAGACACAGGGAGGAACCACCCTGGAGTCAGTGGACTGCAGGGCCTGTTCCCACCCCTTACTCCCTGCCCCTGTCTTCACACACACACCATTTGTTCCTTTCTTCCCTTTATCCTGCATGGCCTTCCCTGGGAGCCGTGGACCTCTCTGTTCGTGATTGTGCAGCAACATTTATTCCAACCATGATTCTCAACCTAGGGGATTAAAATATATGCCCATGACAGAGTGCTAGCCCAGAAGTTCTGATGTAGTGGGTTTGGGGCACACCCTGGGCATAGCAGTCCCAGGAGATTCCAATGAGCATCCCACCTGCAGCAGGTTGTCTGCATGTCCCTCTGGGCAGGGGGTCAGCTGCCTCATGTGCTCAGATACTTGCTTCTCTCTTCTGCCCAGCCAGGGGTCCTCTTGAAGGGCAGGATCTTATGGAACGTCCTAGCCAGTATGGGCACAGGGACCCGCCTCTCAGCACCAATCTTTGGAGGAAGAAATATATACATGAGCCTGAGATCCAGAGCCAGGATCAGCCAGGGGACCAGGGATGCTGTGATCCTGTTGGTAAAAATCAGTGGCATTTTCTGAATACCTGGGCTTTTTTGGGTTCCTGATGTGGGACTCAGCCAGTCTCCAGGAGTCTGCAAGGGAGATGGAGCATTTTGACATGGGCTTTTCTGGGTTCTTTCCATTACTCCTCCCAACAGCCCTGGGGATTAGGGCTTGATCCCCTCCATTTTACAGATGAGAAAATGAAGAGGTCGCCGGGACAAGGCCATCTTGGTGACAGGGAGAGATTACTTACAAGAAACTGGACCTTGGTCAGACTTGTTCCAGGAAAAAGGAAGGAGAAGAGAGAGGGAAGGAGGAGGAAGGGATGACAGAAAGGTGGGGGGCTTATGGCAAGATTCAGGGTCTCTGCCAACAAGAGCCAGACTTAGGCTCTCAGTCCCTTTGCCCTGGTCACTGCAGAGGTCAACCCCACATCATGGGGAAGGGACACTTGAGGGAACCTGAGATTGGGGATGTGATGAGGCAGTGCCCAGAGTCTGCCGCTGGCTGCAGGGGTGACCTCAGTGAAGTGCTGGCCCTCTGGGGCCTTACTCCTATTTCCCGCCACATGAGGGGTTCTGAGCCTGTCTGTGATCCATCCTGTCTTTAGTAATGACCATGGCACCACTGCCCAAGCACTGCACGGTGGCCCAGAGGTCCATGCAGGATCAGCTCCAAGGCTCCTGCCACTACTTTCTGTCCCTGTGGTGTGAATGGGTGTCTTAATGTCTCCATGCGTCTGCTTCCCAGTGTGATACCTGGAAAGCTCTGTCTCCCTTGCAGACTTTTGGAGACTAGCTGAGCCCCACATCAGGAGCACAGCTAAGTAAGCTCTCAGTACAGATGTCCTTTGCCACCATCGGCAGCATGGCTGTTTTTATTATTACTAAATAATACTACTAAATGCTTTGTAAATTCATTTAACCCACAGCTACCCAGAGGTGAGGGGACCAACACTCTGAGAGGGTGCACGACTGCTCGGATCAGGCAGCTGGTCTGTGGCAGAGCCCAGTGTCTAGCCTGTCCCACTCCCAGACCAAACCAACCAGAACCCAGCGTGAGCTTTTCAAAGGAAGAGGCTGCCACGGGGTCAGTGGGAAGGAGGATGCATTTATTGAGCGCCTGCTGTGTTCTTGTGATTAAATTTAATCTTTAGAATTGGTATAGGTGATTGATCTAATTATTCTCAATGCAGAGATGGGGAAGCTGAGCTCAAAGAGGCTCCGTAATGCCTGTTTCCAGAGAGTAGAGCAGGGCATCCCCCACTGGTGTGTTTGACACTTGACTTGGAGCCAGAACCTCCCCAGACTGGAGCTCACGTGTGTGTGTGTGTGTGTGTATGTGTGTGTGTGTGTGTGTGTGTGTGTGTGTGTGGTGTTTGGCCAGGGCTGGGGCCTTTGTCTCCTGGGCTCTCTGTACCAGGGGGATTGTCTGGGAGTGACTCTGGAGGGCCTGAGAGCTGGCTACAGGGAGGAGGGTAGGGCAGTGCATTCATGCTGCCCTCCTGGGGGGTGCAGATAAGTGGCCCCAGGGGGCTGCGCTGAGGACCCTCTAACTAGCTTGTTGCCATGGGGATGCTGACTGTGAATATAGGCTAGAAGTCCAGCTTGAGCCTGCCCTTCTGGGCGGGTGGAGACCCCCGGCTGGGGCGTTTGTCTGTGTTGGGGGCTGCTGGGGGCCCTTCCATCCACACCTCTCCATTGTTTAAAGCAAAGGCCTCCATTTCTCCCATGTCCCTCAGGAGGGCCCTCTTGGACAAGAGAGAAGATGGCTGCCTCCTCTTCCTAACACGGGGGACAGTAGGTCTCCTTGCTGACAGGTACCCAGAGCAAGAAGGGGACACATAGGGTCTCATAGCCATGACTTGTTCCAGACAATACAGGCCAACCCACCCGAGACCAGACTCTTGGTACTGGGGACACTGAGGGGTGAGGGACTCGCCCTGCAAGAAGTAGAACAACCCATGTTCCCATGGTGAGGTCCGCATGGAGTCGGACCACTGGGTCTGTGTTAATGCTTTTTTTTTAAAAATTTATTTTTATTTATATGTAACAACATAATGCATTACAATCTTTATTACACATATAGAGCTTAATTTTTCATATTTCTGGTTGTATACATAGTATATTCACACCAATTTGTGTCTTTATACCTGTACTTTGGATAATAATGACCATCACATTCCACCATCATTAATTATCCCCTGCCTCCTCCCCTCCCCTCCCACCCCTCTGCCCTATCTACAGTTCATCTATTCTTCCCATGTTCCCTCTCCCTACCCCACTATGAATCAGCCTCCTTATATCAAAGAAAAAACATTCGGCATTTGGTTTTTTTGGGATTGGCTAATTTCACTTAGCATTATTTTCTCTAACTCTTTCCATTTACCTGCAAATGCCATGATTTAATTCTCTTTTATTGCTGAGTAATATTCCATTGTGTATATATGCCACATTTTAAAAATCCATTCATCTATTGAAGGGCATCCAAGTTGGTTCCACAATTTAGCTATTGTGAATTATGCTGCTATAAACATTGATGTGGCTGTGTCCCTGTAATATGCTGTTTTTAAGTCCTTTGGGCATAGACCGAGGAGAGAGAGACCTGGGTCAGATGGTGGTTCCATTCCCACTTTTCCAAGAAATCTCCATACTGCTTTCCATATGGGCTGCACCAATTTGCAGTCCCACCAGCAGCATATGAGTGTGCCTTTTTCCCCACATCCTCGCCAACACTTATTGTTGTTTGTATGCATAATAGCTGCCATTCTGACTGGAGTGAGATGAAATCTTAGAGTGGTTTTGATTTGCATTTCTCTAATTGCTAGCGATGATGAACATTTTTTCATGTGTTTGTTGATTGATTATGTATCGTCTTCTGAGAAGTGTCTCTTCAGGTCCTTAGCCTATTTATTGATTGGGTTATTTGTTTGTGTTAATGCTTTATTATGAAAAGATTCAAACATTAAAAAAAACAAAAGAGAGAACTCAGTGGAGCCCAAGTACCCATCTCCAGCTGCAATGACTGGCAGCTTTGCCTGTCTTGCTTCTTCTGTCCTCTCTTGTCTTCCTCCTCTTCTTTTTTTTTGGATGGGGTAGTTGACAGCAGATCCTGGATATCAGATCATTTCATCTGAAAATAACTTCAATAAGCACCTCTCACTGAGAGAGACCATGCCAGGTGACCCCTAACAAAATAGAGTGCCAATGGAGGGTATCATCTGAGGCTCAGCGCATCTTCACCTCCCCCTTTCCCTTCATTAAATATGTAAATATGCTCAAGGATGAACTGTGGACCCTGTGGCAGCGTGGCGTCCTGTGTTATAAGATTTGGGGCCACAGAAGAGCGACGGCTGAATGCCTATGGCTTGAAGTGGGTTGATGGGCAGTTTCCTCCTATGCCAAAGCAATCACCTCTTCCAAAGCTGTTGGGAAGATTGAATGAGATTCTGTAGGAACAGTACCGGGTCCACGGTAAAAACAGAGCAAATGGTGGCAGTGACCATGAGGCTTTCTGTTTATAGGTGAGGGAACTGAAGTCAGAGGAGAGGGACTCACCCAAGGTCACACAGCTGAGTAGTGAGGCACAAGCCTTCCAAGTGTGCTGGGATGTCCATTCCACATACCCCTCTCACCCTCTCTAATCCTGTCCCTGCCTGCCACCTCCTCACACTACAAATGGAAATGACACAGAGGGTGATGGCAGAAGGTCCCCTCTGTCTTGACAACCAGTGGCTCTGTCAAGGTGCTCTGCACTAAGCAGGTGATGACACATCACTAGACCTGGCTCCAAGAGACCTAGAGCTACATCTTTCCCCTCTCTGACTCAGCTTCCCCATCTCTATGATGAGGGCCTTGACCTCTATATGATCTCCAGGATCTCTTCCAATTCTGTTTTATTCATACCAGGGTTAGTGACCCTGGGAATGTGGGGGACATTTGAAGCTGGCAGGATGTTACACAGAGCTCAAGACCACAGGCTGCAGGACAGTGAGGGCGTGAGGGTGACCATCCTATTTTGGAGAACAGGGATGGAGCAGCCTAGTTCAGTGGGACTGAGCTCCTCAACCCTGCCCTTGGACCATAGGGCCTAAAATTAGGTCTGTTGACTTGGACATTATAAGCACCACATAGAGCAGACACAAAAGTCCACTGCTGTACAGACTACTATAATTAGATGGAGGATCAGCGAGGAACAGAAGCCTTGAACAACACTGTAAACCAACTAGACCTTATAGGTACTATTTTCTAATAGTGATTTAATAGATTCCACTCAACAAAAGCAGGATATACATCACTCCCAAGTGCACAGGGATCATGCTTCAGGATGGGTCAGATCTTATTTCATATCTGTAAATATGTTTGCAGTGAATGTTAAAAGATTGATATCATACAAGGTATGTTGCCTGATGACAGTGAGGAATGAAATCGGAAATCAAGAGCAGAATGGAATTTGGCAAATTCACAAATATGTGGAAATTAAACAACACCAAATGCATGAGTCAAAAAAATGAATCTCAAGGGCAATATGAGAATACTTGGAGATGAATTAAAATGGAAACAACATATCAAAACTGATGGGATGCAGCAAATGCTGTGCTCAGAGGGAAATTTATAGCCATAAGCATCTACGTGAAAATAGATCTCAAATCGATAACTTAACCTTGCACTTTGCAAGAAAAAGAAGAGCAAACTAAACCATGGTAAGCAAAACATAAAAATTAGAGTGGAGGTAAATGAAACAGGAAGTAGAAAAACAATAGAGAAGATCAACAAAACCAGAAACTGGCTCTATGAAAAGTCCAATAGAATAAAGAAATATTTATCTAGATTGACCAAAAAAAGGAGGGAGGAGGGAGTACACTCAAATGACTAAAATCAGGAATGAAAATGAAGATCTTACTACTGCCCCGAAACAAATAAAAAGGATGAGAAAAGTTCACTGACAGATTTGAAAGAAGCTCCGCCCACTGCTTTTCTAGAGCCATGGAGACAAGTATCAGAAATGGTTACTTACAGTTGTCATCAGTGAGACAGGGCTGGGCAGGTGGAACTGCGGCATTTTCTCTTCACGTCAAGCTCTTTAAGGTGATTTTGGTAAATACTCTATTATAAAATATGACTCCGTTACCATCTAGTCAAGAATTAGAGTAGGCCCCCTCATAATCTCACCCACCCTCCTCCCCAAAGATGACCACTCTCCTGGATGTTAGGGCTTGTTCTCTTGTTTTCCTTGATTGGTCTGCCTTCTTTATATTTCTCTCTCTCATTTTGGGGGGAGGGTTGCTGGGGATCAAACCCAGGGCTTTGTGTGTGCTAGGCAATTGCTCTACCACTGAGCTGTATCACCAGACCTATTTTTACCATCTCTAAATGATCATTTATTTCAATTCATATTTTGGACTTTATATACATCAGATCATACAGCAGGTTCTCTTCTGAATCTGACTTCTTGCATTTTCTCTTATGTGTGTGAGAGTCCCCCGTATGGTGACATACAGCAAAAGTTGCTCATCTACTTTGCTGTATCATATTCCATTTTATGAGTATACCACAATTTTCAATTATTCATGGTATGGACTTTTTTTTTAAATAATAAAAAGCCATGTGCAACTGAAAATTTAAAAATTTAAATTTAAAAAAACGTGCATGAAGATAGAGCAACAAAATATTTTTAAAATGCAAAATAGAAATGGAACTTAACGAATATTATATTTTTATTCCTAAGAGCTTTACTTCCTTTTTTGGACTTCCAGTCATCCAGAAAGCCAGTCTGGGTGTCAGGGGGAAATAGATCATTTACGCAGGAACCCAGAAGAGCTGAATCTGAGAGACGTCCACATCCTCCTGGGGTCTCAAGTTGGTGAGATCACATAGATGGAGCAAAACCACTCTGTCCCTTCCACCCAAAGCCTGCAGCTTTCCAACACGCAGACGAGTGTACAGGCAGGGAGCTGGGCAGGGAATGCACATACGGGCACACACGTGGGCACCTGTGAGCATCCCAGAGGTGGCAGCATCTATGAGTACCTGACCACCAGGCAAGGTCTGTGCACCGAGAAGTTGGTGGAAAAAGAGGAGGGGAAGGAGGGGGAAAAATCCCCTCATTTCTGAAGAAATGTCCCAGATTAGATTTGTAAATCAAAAACCAATATATAACATGCAAGAATTGATCTGTTTTATATTCCTCAGTTACATTTTTGTGAAGCACATTTAGAAGATTTAGAACGTATTTGCGCCTGCTGGTTGGGCCATTATATGCTTGAGTTCATACATCTATTTGTGAGGCTATAAAACAGGCATCGACTACCATGTAAATTGTGTTCTCCACAATAAATTATATGCATACTTGCAAAAATACATAACTGCCGTAGCTGGGCCGACGCGGCCGGAATACTAATGAGGGCGAAAGTTGCTTTGTCCCTCTTCTCCGGCCTAATTTAGCCTCTACATCAAAAATTATGTAGGAAAAATCACTTTATCCTCTCACTGAGAAATAAAATAGCACTCATGGGCACCCTCATCTCTTCCCACCCCCCTTCCTTTTAACTGAACACTACCATTTTCATACTAATTTTAGCTGCTCTGGGTTTCCAGGGAAGAAACCTGGTTCAGCTGAAGCTGGGGAGTCGCTAGGCTGTCTGCATGCATGAGAAGGCTGTTGGAGCTGGCGTGCACGCGTGCAAGCGCATGCACACACTCACACATTCCCTCCCAGTGGTTTGAATCCACTTATACTAGGGCATGTCCACACCATGCACACAGACACGCATGTAAATGTGAGGATGTGCCCCAGATGAGGATGCATAGATACTCCACGAGCATTTGTCCGTGTGGCACAGATTCCTGCCCTCTCCCTGGTGTAGACCCGAATGCATGGAGACACATGGGGAAGTTGAATTCAGTCCAGCCCAGCAATTGTTGACTGAGCACCTACTATACGCCAGGGACGTATAAAAAAAGAGAGAGAGAGAAAGAAAAGAAAAGAAAAGAAAGAAAGAAATTAAAGACTAAATTTTAGCTCACAGGTTCGGGGAGGCAGCTTTATAAAAGTCTGCTGAGGGCTGCTGCGGAGGCAGAGGCACACGTGCACACCCCTCTGCGGCTGTGTTGTTAGTACACATGTCCTCCACGACTCATGTACATACACACACACACACACACACACACCTGTGTGGGTATTCACACACACCACCTGCTCAGGTTTATGTGTGCACACATACGCACACGCACACGCATCAGTACAGCTACCTTCCTACTCTCATAGCGCTGCAGGCTAAGGCTGCGCCACCCGTGTCTTTTCTGCAAGCCTGAGTTAACCGCACAGCCCCTCTGGCTGGCCCAGCTTATGGGCTTCCTTGTTTTGTATTCTGAAATCAGAGTCACATCTGACTCCTGTGACTAGTGTCGTTGTCCCCCCGCCCCCCCCCCCCACCAGGTGCCCTTGCTCCAGGGTCCTGTCCTGCTGGGAGCTCCAGAGGGCTCTTGCAGGCACAAGGAAGAGCTTGTTTCTGTGGTCTCCGGCCAGTCCCTGTCTCCTTTTGGGCTTCAGTTTACCTATTTTTATTTATTTATTTATTTGGTACCAGGAATTGAACTCAGGGGCACTCAACCACTGAGCCACATCCCCAGCCCTATTTTGTATTTTATTTAGAGACAGGGTCTCACTGACTTGCTTAGTGCCTCGCTCTTGCTGAAGCTGGCTTTGAACTCGTGATCCTCCTGCCTCAGCCTCCCAAGCCACTGGGATCACAGGTGCGCACCACTGCATCCGGCTCAGTTTACCTATTTTTAAAATGTGGGAATCAGATGGTCTCTAAGGCATCCTGCTTGTTGCTGAGCAAAGGTGGGTCTCTGTCCAAGCAAGAAAGTGTGAGATGCCATGGATGGGACAGCCCCGCACTAAGAGGCACTACCCAGCCTTGAGCTTGAAGCCTACGTGAAGCAGAAGCCCTGAGGGGGCGTGGCCAGGAGAAACTTTGTCCTGGAGAAGGTGGGTGGAGAGGACGAGTCGGGGTGGGAAGCGGGCGAGGATCCAGTCTGAACTAGCTCAGATATTTATAGGTGCCAGACACAGTTCTAGTGGAATTTCATTCCATCTTCAAATACCAGAAGGGCTGTCATGGGGCATAGGGAGGGGACTTCCTCTATGTGACCCACTTGGCAGAAATAGGACAGTGGAAAGTGGGTGGAAGCTCCAAGGAGACAGACAACCTTTAGTTCAATATTATGATCGATATGATTTCTCTGTGTGTGTGCAGGGCTGTGGGTCCTGATAGTGCACATTTTTTTCCTGTGTAGTCCTTTAGCTCACCTACTTCTGTAGAGCTCTCCAATTTTATTAATTTATATTATATTTTACAATATATATTTTGAGGATTGAACCCAGTTCCTCTAGGCCACATCCAGAGCCCTTTCTATTTTTTATTTTGAGACAGGGTCTCCGTAAGTTGCTAAGGCTGGCTTTGAACTTGTGATCCCCCTGCACCAGCCTCCCGACCCACGGGGATTACAGGTGTGCACTGTCATACCTGGCTTCCTCCTATTATATTTTCATACCATACTATTTCCTCTTTCCTTTTCAGTACTAGGGATTTAACCCAGGAGTCCTTTACCACTGAGCTACACCTCTGGCCCTTTTTATTTTCTATTTTGAGACAGAGTCTCAATAAGTTGCCTAGGCTGGCCTCAAACTTGTGATCCTCCTGCCTCAGCCTCCTGAATAGCTGGGATTGCGGGTGTGAGACACCAGTCCCAGCTCATTACTTCCTCTTTTTACTAGCTAGCTCTTTCAGTAGAAAGTTATTTTCTTTAAAAAAAATTTTTTTCTTCATTGAGAAAAAATAATACAGGCACATAATAAAACATTCAAATTGATCAATAGTACTGATTGGTGAAAAGCAGGTCTCTCCTTACCCAGACTTCCCAGGTTCACAGTCATCCGGTTTCCAACTCTGGAAATGACCACCATTACCAGTATTTACGGGTTCGCTCAGAAATGTACTCTGCATACAAACCTCATCTATCTATCTGTCTATCCATCCATCCATCCCAATCCTTTAACACAAATTTGAACATACCACATACTGTTTGTCCAGATCCTTGCTCTCCCCTCTGCCGGAGCCTAACTATGCAGCTTAGAAATTGTAAAAAGTTTTCCACCTGGCAATGTCCATCAATGGGACAGGATAACAGGTTCCCCAACACTGGCAATGAACAAGTGCTGGCTAGCTGATTCCTTGGAGAGAGGGAGATGGAAGAACTGAGCCCGTGACTGCGGAGGGAGGTTCAACTTGTGTCTTCTCTGGTTCTTTCCATCGGGTGATTTCTTGGATACAAAGACAGCAGCTCTTTATCCTACTTTCTTCCCACCTCTCTCCACTCCTCCCAGCCCCCACAAGCTGGGCCAGGGTCACCAAGGCCTAAAGCTGCCCAACCTTGGCTTCCAGCCTGTGTAATTGACAAGAACCCCCCAGAGATGGCCTCTGTCTGTGCCAGCCACATGCCACTAAACTCCAAATTAAGAGGCCCAGCTGAGATTTCTGTCTTCTTCCACCCCTACCCCTGGGGCCAATCCTCTCTCATTTCAGGAGGGGAATGGAACTAGAAGTTTGGATTTGGGAAGGGGGGTGGAGGGGGTTGGCCACCAAAGCCAGTGCCTCTATGCTCCAGAGAGATGTGCGTGTCCTACCATGCGGCTTAAGACTTCTCCAAAACACCGTCCCCCCAAATCCAATAAAATTGCAAATTTCACTGTATTTCACAATATCCTAAATAAACATGAACAGCATGCGTTTCTCTTCCTTGCATCAAATATTAATCTGCCCGTGGCCAGCGCCCGCTCCCCCGCGTGTGTGCGCACGCTGGGTAAACACCGGGGAGATTGCGATGCCAGACCTTCCCTTCTCTTCCCTAAGTCGAGAGCATGACAAATTTTTCTCCTAATTACACCTGCCACTGTTTGCCTTCTAATACTGTAAATCCTCCATCACATAGTTTTTCAGATTTGGGATTAGGTTCTCTTCCTGTCCTACAAATGATTGGAGGGGGTGGGGGGTGGGGAGCCAGTGGAGGATGATGTGGCACCGCTTTCTAGTTTCTCCATGGGGGTCCCTGAGTTGGGCATAGGCAGTGTCTGCAGACTGCTGACCCTCTCTTAGGGTGGGAAGGAGATCCTAAGGGGCGGTATGGCAGGAGGGTGATGGAGACCAGACACCTGCTCAGGTGCATGGAACCCCTCTTCCTGGCTATGCCCCCCCACCCCCATCACCCAGTAATCCTGGGAAAAAAAAATCCAAGATGGAAAGGAGCAGGTATATGGAAAGTGTTCAGCCTGGTGGCCAGCATGGGGGATGGGGAGTGAGGGGGAGACAGACCCCCCCCCAATCCCTTCTGCCTTGCTCTGGATCCTGGTAGAAGCCATTGTTATCTCTCCTGGTGCATGAAACCTACCTGCTACTGTTTTCCCATCTCACCTCGCTGCTCCCCAGTGAACCCACTGTCCCCAGCTGCCACTGTGCTCTTTCTAAAGCCCAGAGCTCTCCCGTCATGGGAGGCCCTGCCACAAAACCCCGGGTGACATTCCACCAAGTCTGAGTAATATCCAGGCCCAGCCTTTAAGGCCCTCTGCCAAAGGCCACCTCCATTCTCTGGCTTCCCCTCCCCTCCCCGTGCTCTCTGTCCACCTGCTTTGAGCTGTGGCCACCCTGCTCAACCTCCACCCTTCCCCAGATGTACTGTGCAAGTTGTCCCCTCTGGTCCTCTGCTCAGGCCATTCCCTCTGCCTGAAATCCCTGTTGGAGCACCCTCTTTCTTTCTGGGTATTTGTTCCTGAGGTCACTACCACCTTGAAACCTTTCTGGATCCCCCATGAATTTTTTTTTCTTTTTTACAAGCAAGTTTTATTTTTTAATATTTTATTAGTTGTTGTTGGACCTTTATTTGTATGTGGTGCTGAGGATCGAACCCAGTGCCCCACACATGCTAGGCAAGCGCTCTGCCACTGAGCCACAACCCCAGCACCGCCCCCCATTCATTTTTAAATCTCCTTTTCTTTGTGCTCCTGTGGGGATTTGCAGGAACCACAATTTGGGCTCAGACTCCAGCCTTATCTGTTGACGGTGTAGGAAGGTCTATGTGGTAGGTACCTTAGAGGCGAAGCCCAGCTCTTAAGTGTTTCTGTCATATCAATGTCTGTCTAGCTTCCCAGTCTTGGTATTGCATACGGGTGGCACTTTGTGTGTGGAGGTGACAAGAGCATCTCCCTGTTGCCCTTAAATGCATAACCCAGTCGACTCCCTGCTCCATCTGTGGGTGAGAATGGGCAGCCCTGCCTGGCCTTGTGGTTGCTACCCAGCCTGGCAGATAGCAAGGAGCCACAGCCAGCACAGTCCAACAGAGCCACAGAGGCAGGGGGGGACTGGGGCTGAAGACACTGGAAACCTGCCCCTCCACCCCAGTTTCCTGCCCTGCGCCCGTGCTGGTGTGATAGAATTCCCTCCCAGTTATCCGCATACCTGGCACATCAAAGCCTCACTGAGAAGACCCAAGTCATTCCCCTGAGACTCTGGCTTATGCAGTATTATTGACACTTTTATTTGGGGAGAGGCTGCAGGTACCAGCTTTGCCCTTCTGATTCCACTCAGTTCTTAGAGGCCTCTGCCTTTAGGGGTGCTCTAGTCCCTAACAAAGAAGGAGGCCCCCACTCTCTGTGGCTGGAGGCCCAAAGTGAGGCTTGGGACAGTGGTCTTGGGCTTGCTCAAAGAAACCCTGGTGAGGTCTCCATCCTTCCCAAACACCCCTGGAGTGGCTCTTAAAGTCTTCCCTCATAGTCAGCTTGTTCAGCTTGAATAATAACTGTCCCTGGCCCTGTCCCCTCCCCACACATTTCACCTTCAAAGGGCTGGGAGAGAAATTTCCCTAATTAATTAACTCCTCTGTAGCCTGCCCTCCATGTCATCCGGTGATTAATCGTCACTGTGACTTTAAATCCAGGGGCGGAGGGAGGTTGGCAGGGGTGGATGCCAGAAGCAGGAATCTGGGGACAGGGGTAGCCTGAGGGCCTTTCCCGGGGTTGGAAGACCCCTGCTTCACCCTCATTCTCGCCCTTGCCCAGAGGCTGGCTGAGAGGCTCCAGAGCCAGACCCACAAATGCATCCATCAATAATCAATCGATGAGTCTCAAATATGAGACTGTGAGAACTGGGGCATTCTGGGAGAGGCAGGGTGGCTCCTGCTTATCTTAAAGTCTGCAAAACAGGGTAGCAATTAAGGACGTGGGCTTTAGCATCAAGAAGAACTAAAGTCTAGTCCTAACTCAGCCTCTTTCCAGCCATGTGACCGTGGGCTGGTCACTTGGCCTTCCTTGGTCTTGGTATTCTCGCCCCAGGACCTGCCTCCTGGGGGAATGGGGAAGGTGAGATGGGGCCATGGTGTGAAGTTCTTGATGTGGCAGGGTGCACAGCCAGAGCTCAGATGGAGGCGCAGAGGCTGCTGCTGTTACATGGTGAAGGGGCTGGAGGCCAGGACCTCCACCACCCCATTCCAAGCCAGGATCCTAGCTCCCCAACTCTGACCTCTCCTCCTTCTCCTCTGTGTGGAGCCACACAACCCAAACCTGCACTTGACTCTGGCTGGGCAAGGTCCCCACCTCATGTGCTCATTTCCTGATCTAGAAACAGAAACAAAGATGTCCTACCCTCATCCTTCCAAAGCACCAGGACACAAACAGGGATAAGGTCCGGTCTTCCTCTGAGTGGCTCCACAGCAGGAAAGATATGGGGGAAGTAAATACCCGCAAATATGGTCTGAGCAAAGACAGAGGTGCAGAGGGAGCAGGAGGCAGGAATGGCATCGTGGGCCCAGAGTGCAGCGAGGGCATGAGGACATGAGGCTTAGCACATAATAGTTGCTCAGTAAACATCTGTTCCCTTCTCCAGCTTTCCTCCTCCCCATATGGCCTAGCTTTTTAGACAAAGAACCCCAATTTCTGTCCTTCTGCTGAGTCTTCAAGGCCTGGAAATAAGGACAGACAATAGGGCCCCTTGGGGACTCCTTACCGCACTCAGTCTCACTTCATCTCCCTCCCCCAACACCACCGTTAGCTTAAGATTTGTTGAGTGCTTATTGCTTTCAGGCACCGGCAAGTGCTTTGGAATGGAATGACCTAATTTAAACCTCACAACAGCCCCATTTGACAGTTGAGAAGTCTGAACCAGAGCCTGAGGGACACAGGAAAGGATTAAACCCAGGTGGGCTTTGGGGTGTGTGTGTACGTGTGTGCAAAAACCAAGAGTTTAAAAAAGTGTGCGTGGCCAGATAAGGGTGTGTGCAATCAGAAGAGGCAAATTCCTGGCCCACAGACTCCTGGCAACACCCAGCAGCAAAGCCTCTGGTGTTCAGGTTTGTTCCTTTCATTCTTTTTTTTTTTTTTGGTGCTGGGGATTGAACTCAGGGGCACTTGACCACCAAGCCACATCCCCAGCCCCTTTTTGTATTTTATTAGACACAGGGTCTCACGGAGTTGCTTGGCACCTCACTTTGAATTCGCGCTCCTCCTGCCTCAGCCTCCCAAGCCACTGGGATTACAGGCTGCTCATTCACTTATTCAGTGAAGTTTTCCAGCGCTGTGTGCTCTGCAGCGGGCGAGCAGAGTTCCACAAGCTCCTTCCTGCCCTTGAGATACCGGACATGCATAGGGGCTGCTGCTGTTGCAGTGAGGCTAGGAGCTGGTGGGGTTCAAGAAGGTGTCCGGGGCTGAGCCGCGGGGGCTCTCCTGTAATCCCAGCAGCTCAGGAGGCTGAGGCAGGAGAATGCCAAGTTCAAAGCCAGCCTCAGCAATTTAGCGAGGCCCTAAAGCAACTTAACGAAATTCTGTCTCAAAATTTTAAAAAATGAAAAGGGCTGGGGATGTGGCTTAGTGGTTAAGTGCCCCTGGGTTCAATCCCCAGTACCAAAACAAAACAAAGAGTGAGGGTCCAGGCACCCAAGCTCAGGTAGGGGTGGGCAGGGCAGTGCAGGGTGGGCCACAGGGAGCCGAGGGATAAGGAGAGGGGCTTGGTGGGTTCTGGGCACAGCAAGCATCTGTGGGTGGATCCTGGGTGCGTGGTGGACACGGGTGGATCCTGGGTGCGTGGTGGACACGGGTGGAGCCGGGGCCTTCTCCTAGGAACCCTGGTCGCCTCTTCTACCTCCTCCCCTCCTCCTCCCCGCTGCCCCTGGCTGAGCCTGTTGTGGGAGGCTGGCTCCCACCTCAGACCTGTGTGTTCTGATCCCTGTGCTGGGAACGCTGTGCCCCTATATCCAGCTTCTCACCCTCTCTGAGCCTCTGCTCAAAGGTCCCTTCCAGCCAGGCCTTCCCTGACCAGCCTGACCACTTGCGCAGCCCCACCTGGACACACCCTCTTCCCTCTCCAACTTGGTTTCTTTCTGTAGCACCTGTCACCTCGTTCATTTTTTCTCCTTCCATTAGAATCCATGTCCATGAGGGGAGAGAGACATAGGTTTGTGTTTTTGTTTTTACTGTGGTAAAATGAACATATTTATTATTTCAATAAGTAAATGACTCAATGACATTAAATATATTTGCAATGGTATGCAACTGTCGCCATGTCCCTCAAATAAACTCCATGCCCTTTAAACAATAACTCCCCATTCCTTCTTCCCCAGCTCCAGAGAAGCTCTATTCTATTTTCTGACCCTGAATTTTGCCTATTTTACCTACCTTGTATAAGTAGAATCATAGAAGAGTTGTCCTTCCATGTCTGATTTATTTGACTTAGTTTTCAAGTTCTATCTATGTTGTAAGCATATATCAAAACTTCACTCCTTTTTATGGCCAAATAATATTCCACTGTACGCAGCCACCATATTTTGGTGACAACTGCCTACTCAGTACCCAGCAGAAAGCCTGGCTCAGACTCGGTACTCAGTGAATACTTGGCAAATGATTGAATAAATGGTGGAGTGATGAATGTTTACAGTTTTGCTTTTTAGAGTCGTTGCATTTGAGACTCTAGAGGCGCCTTCAAACAGGGGAAAATGCATATCCTGGGTGCCAGGGATGAGGAGACGGGCATGGGTGTGAAGAGGGGGCTCAGCTGTTCTCCTATGGGGGGCTCCTTCTTGCCCTGGGCAAAGTCCTCCGCCCTCCCTTCCTCTTTCAGAGGAGGCTGGGGTGTGAAGTCTCTTGTGGGATAGTTCATGTCTTCCCTCTCTGTCCTGATATGGCTTCTCTTTACCCTTTGGGGCACTCGGTGTTTTTATTTGGGGTGCTCTGTGCCTGACCTATGGAGGGGGCCCCGGTTCTGGCAGGCTGGAAGCAATGTCCCTGCTGGGCAGCTGTCCGCAACCCCAGAGTACTGAGGGTCTGGACTCACCCATGAGAGGCCCAGATGTCCAGCCTCGCTCCTGCTAATTAGTGCAATTAATTAACAAGTGGCTTCGCGGCTCTGGGAGTCCTGGGCTCTCTTGACTGGCTGGGGCAGTGCTGTAGACAAGTGCTGGGGGCCTGAGGAGGGTCAGTGAAGGAGACCGGCTCTAGGCTGACCCTTCATGGCCAGAGGGCCCCCTCCCACGGGCATGATTGAGAGGCCTCTCATTCTCCTGTTTAGCCGGGCCCGGGAAGCCACAGCACCAAAAGGGTGGGGTAAAGGGAGGGGGACTCAGCCAAATATATGTATGCATGTGTACACACACACACACACACACACACTTTTTTTGGGGAGATACTGGGGATTGAACCCAGGGGTGCTTTACCACCAAGCCACATCCCCAGCCCTTTGTATTTTTTATTTCGAGACAAGGTCTCACTTAGTTCTTTAGGGCCTCTCTGAGTTGCTAAGCCCGGCCTTGAACTTGCAATCCTCCTGCCTCAGCCTCCTGAGTTCAAAGATATTTATCATAATCACAGAAAACTGTAACATAGACATAGCCCCTGCCCTGGGGAAGCCCCTTGTCGAATGGGGGAATGAAACAGAAAAGAGACCCTGAGCTCTTTGAGTGCTGCAGAGGTAAGTGTCAAAGGAGGGGTGGGGAGGAGGAGGAAGGGTAGGGTCCTTGGGGAAGTAGCTGCCCTATGTCCCTTGAAGGAACAGAGAGAGGATAGCTTAGCCAGGACGCCCTCGAACCTCTGGGAACAGTGAAAATCGACACTAAATTGGGATGACTAACGGGTTGGCCTAAGCTTGAGCACCTGTGTGAGGGAGAAGATGGCAGAGGCCTCGAGAGACCTGCAGGCAACAGCCTCGGGACTTCAAGCTGAAGATGGTGGGGATATGCTCAAAGTTGCACCCCTGCCACCTAGCCTCCAGGGATGGGGGTGGGGGTGTGTGTGCCTGGCTTGGGTGGTGGGATCAGAGAAGGAGCAGGGGCCCACTGTCTAGGGAAGATGTTCCTGGTGAATGTCATTGTGACCAATGGGTCACGGGTAAGAGAAAGAGAAGATTGGGGAGAATGACAGTTTGGAGGGAAATGTCTGGAGGATGAAGGGATGAATCTTTTCAATGTTGCTTTCTTTTTTAAACTTAAAAAAATGTTGGAGATTGAACCCAGCCCCTGAGTGATGGGGCATCACTAAGTTGCTGAGGCTGGCCTTGAACTTGTGATCCTCCTGCCTCAGCTTCCAGAATCACTGGGATTACAGGTGAGCACTACTACTCCCGGCTTCTTCTTGGTTTATTTATTTATTAGTTGTAGTTGGACACAGTACCTTTATTTTATTTGTTTACTTTTATGTGGTGCTGAGGATGGAACCCAGGGCCTCCCACATGCTAGGCAAGCGCTCTACCACTGAGCCACAACCTCAGTCTCCCCCTACCCCATTTCTTAATCTTTTCTTTTAGATCCACTGGGCTCCAAGAGACTTTGCTCCAAATGCTATTATTATTCTCCCAATTTCATAGGGGAAGAAACTGAGGCTCAGAAGAGGAGAATGTGGTGTGGCAGGGGCTGGAGGGGAGAGATGGGGTACTTAATGTCTCTGGGCTTACAGTCCTTAAGGGAGACAAGCGTGAACCGGCGTGGCCATGGCTGGGCAGGCGACGTGTGAGTGTGTAAGTCTCCTGCGGTTAGCAGGTGTCACGATCCTGTGTTGTACAGAGCGCGCAGGTGTGCAACAGTGTGGGAGTGTACGTAGGAGGGGGAAGCACAGCACCACAAATTGATGTCCCTCTGTCCTTCCACCTCTCCCAGGCCCCCCACCCACAACGCCCACTGGGGTCTCTGCAGCCTGAGCCTCAGCAGACCCGTGGAGGCTCAAGGGGAAGGCCCCTACCCAGGCCTCGGTGGCCTCGAGCTGGTGGCCACAGCCCCTTTCCAGTGGGCCAGCGCCCGCCGGGTGCTGGATTAGCCTATGAGGGACACAATGGGCACATATGGTCCCCGGTGCGGGGCGCGGCCCGGCCCCTTCCTCGCGCTCCGGGATTAGAGCTAATGAGTCGGAAGGAGCCGACGAGGCGCGGCGCGGAGGCCGGGCTGCTGGCCGCGGAGGCCGCCGTTCACGGCGAGGTGTAATCCGCTCGGAAATCAAAGGTGGTACAGAGTATGAATTTAAATTTGACATTTATGGCTCCGGTAAGATGACGCACTCTGCAAAGGTCCCTTCTTTAGGGGGGCGGGGTGGGGAGCGCGCAGGCAGAGCCCGAGCGGGGCCATCTGCTCCGGAGGGAAGGGCGGCCGCGGGCGGGGGGCGGGGGGGGCGGGGCGGGCGGGGGGCGGGGTCAGGACCGAGTCGCCCACCCTCACCTCCTGGGTCCCTAAGAGAACCGCCCAAGCAGACCTCCTGCCAAAGAGGCACTTGTTTTCCCCATTTTCAAAAAAGTTTTTCCCCCCCGATTATGGCAATAACATATATAACACAAACTTGCCATTTTAACAAATTTTAAGTGTCCAGCTCAGCGGCATTAATTACATCTCACAATGTTGGACGGCTGTGACCACACTTTAGTTCCCAAACTTTTTCATCACCCTAAACACAGACTCTGGGTGAGACTCTGTAACCATTAAATAATAACTTGATTGCTTGTTATTGATGCTTGGCATCCATCTCCTCCCCCTCGTCCCTGGTAGCTTCCAATTTTTTTTTTTTTTTTTTTTTTTTTTTTTTTGGTACTGGGCACTGAGCTCATCTCCAGTCCTTTATTATTATTATTATTATTATTATTATTATTATTATTATTTTCATTTTTTTAGGTGTACCTGGACACAATACCTTTATTTAATTTATTTATTTTTATGTGGTGCTGAGGATCAAACCCATGGCTTCAACACATGTACTAGGCGAGTGCTCTACCGCTGAGCTACAACACCAGCCCCCCAAGTCCTTTTCCCAAGTGACATGTATCACTTTTTTTTTAGTTGTAGATGGACACAGTGCCTTTATTTTGTTTATTTATTTATATGTAGGTGCTGAGGATTGAACCCAGTGCCTCATGCATGCCAGTCAAGCACTCCACCACTGAGCCACACCCGGCCCCTCATCCCCAGTCCTTTTTATTTTTATCTTGCTAAGTTGCTGATGCTAGCCTCAAACCTGCCATCCTCCTGCCTCAGCCTCCTGAGTCAGTGGGATTACTGGGGTTTTGTGTGGCACTCCATGCTGTGTTCCACAGCAGCTGCACCGTCTTACATCCCCACCAGGAGTACCCAGGGTGCATTTTGCCGCAGCCTCACTAACTCTTGTTTTGTTTTGTTATGGTATCCTAGGAGAGAGAAGTGCTATCTCTTTGTGGTTTTGATTTACATTTCCTTAATGACTAAGGCCAAGCAACTTTCTTTTTTTCTTTTTAGTGCTGGGGATAGAACCAGGGGTTCTACCACTGAGCTGCATGCCCAGGCTGTTTGAATTTTTTATTTTGAGACAGTGTCACTGAGTTGCTCAGGCTGGCCTCAAACTTTTGATCCTCCTGTCTCAGCCTCCCCAATAACTGGAATAACAGATGTGCAACCACCACACCCAGCTCAACATCTTTTTACGCACTTATTTGCCATTCATATGTCTTCTTTGGAATCTGGCCCTATTTTATAGATAAGGAAGCTGAGGTTCTAAACTCCCCAGTGTGCTATGCAGCCTGCATGCTTCTCCATTTGTCCCAGCCCTTCTAGGCTCCCATCACATCCCCCTTCAACCGCCCAGTAGCCACAAGCCACCCTCATGTTTCTAGGCACCTCTTGGGCTCTGCTGAGCTCTGGGCTGCATGGATAAAAATAATAACAATAATAAAAAAGTTGCTTGGCCTAAGTCATTAAGGAAATGTAAGTCAAAACCACAAAGAGATATGACTTCTCCCTCCTAGGATAACCACCGACAGAACAAACCAGAGTTAGTGAGGCTGCGGCAAAATGCACCCTGTGAACTGCTGGGCCTGGGGGCAGGGACTGCTTCACCCCAGCCTCTGCAGAACCCCCTTGTCCCCTTGTGTTAGTCAGCGTTTTGTCACAGGGACCAAAATACCTGACAAGAACGACTTCAAGGAGGAAAAGTTTATTTGGGGCTCCTGGTTTCAGAGGTTCAGTCGGTGGTTTGCTGACTCCATCACTCTGGGCCTGAGTGAGTCAGAGCATCATGGCTGAAGGGTGTGGCAGAGGAGAGCTGCTCAGCTCAGGGCAGCTGGGGAGTGGAGAGAGTGCAGGGGGAGCCAGGGAGGATGTGGTCCCGGGCCACGCCCCTGTTGGCCTGCTTCCTCCAGCCACACCCACCTGCCTGCAGTTACCACCTAGTAGGGAATTTAAATAATTAATAATTGGGGGACCGGGAGGTTACAGCCCTCATAATCCAATCGTCTCACTTCTGATCATGGATTACTGAATGCAGGAGGAAACATGCTTTTGGGGAGACATTCCAAGATCCAAATCGTAACCCTCCTCATCCCTGTGTGATGACTTCCTGCCCATTCTTCCAGGTCAGGCAGCACCTCTTCTGAGAACTCAACATACCTCCTCTGGGCTCCTAGAGGACTTAGTCCCAGCATAGAACTCACCACACTGGATGGAGAGTGTCTGTTTTAAGTCCGTTTTCAAACTCTTCTCCAAGAGTCGCAGCTATGCTCCCCTGAGTCCCATGGGCCCTCAGCATCTACTTCTGGGTCAGGTGGGTGTTCTTGTGTCTGGTTACCTCCCCACTTCCCTGCACTTCAATACACAATTTTTAGGGGTATATGTCCTTCTGCTAATTGTTGTTTGACCAGGTCATGGGCTGCTTGTATCTTTTCTTTAGTCAGGGGCCACTGAGGAACCCATACTGGTCTTTCTGATTTCCAAGTAATTTTTATTGTCTCAGTGGCCCTTTCTGAAAATCCAACCCATGTCTGTCTGTTCCTTGATCTATTTGTATTGGTGCTGCTGTACCTTGTTCTTGTTTTTCTAATCTTTTTCCTTTCCTAAAACCTTGTCTAGTCATAATAGTGGGTGCATTTTGGTTGATGTTATTTGTTAATGTCAAACCTAATTGATCTAGGACATCTCGTCCCCATAAATTTACGGGAAGATGATCCAATACATATGGCTGTATAGTTCCTTCACATCCTTCAGGATCCTTCCAATCTAATACCATTGCACTTCTATGGGGATTAGTCGCCACTCCTAGGCCTCGAAGCGTTTGAGTGGCTTGTTGTAATGGCCAATGTTTTGGCCATTCTTGACGAGAGATGATGCTAAGGTCTGCACCTGTATCCAGTAGCCCATTAAATTCATGTCCTTGAATATTTAGTTTTAGCATGGGGCGAGAATCTAAATTTAAAGAAAGCATAGCCCAATCTACACCTGTGGAGCCTAATCCCTTGGAACCTCTTTCTACAGTACGACTGGAAAATTTATCATGTAGGCTGGGTATTATTAGTAACTGTGCTATTCTATCTCCTGGCGAAATTACTGATATACCCTTTGGAGAACTGGCTATAATTTTTATTTCACCTTCATAATCGGGATCAATTACCCCAGGACTTATCATAAGTCCTTTTAGAGTAGAAGAGCTGCGTCCCAATAATAAGCCTACTGTTCCTTTGGGAAGAGGTCCTTTCACCCCTGTGGGAATGATTTGAACTCCCATCTCTGGAGTTAGTACTGCTCTGGCGGAGGCGCAGATGTCCAACCCTGCGCTCCCTCTGGTTTGTCTGATGAGGGATCTGATGGACAATGTGTCCTGGGCACTACCCTGATGGGGTTGCTGGGTTCCTCCAGTGCTCCGTATATTTGTGGTTTTGGGCCCCGGAGCATTCACAATTTTTAGGGAGAGAGAAGAAATAGGAACACCAACACTCTCGAACATTTATTGAGCACTTACTATATACCCAGCCTTACTGAGCTATTATATTATTTGTCTCAGCTTCACAACAATGCTGTAAAAGGGTGCTTTTATTCTGTGTGTGTGTGTGTGCGTGTGTGTTTGTATTCTGGGGATTGAACCCAGGGCCCTTGAACTTGCTAAGCAAACATCCACCACTGAGCTATACCCCAACCGTTATTATCTCTCTAACAGAAAAATTAAACTCCTCACACATGGGCCTAAGGCTCCGCCTGCCCTCACATCATTGGTGGCCACCCTTGGATCCTTCCAAGCCTGCTGTTCTCCAGCACAACCCTTCTGGCCTCTCATACCATTTCATCTGCCTTTTGCCTCTGAGTTGGGTGGGGGTGATTGACAGGCCTGGTGGTGAGAAAATCATGCCTGATTCTTTACATTCACAAGGATCATGAACCCTCTCTGTAGTGCGCAGAGTGGGGGTTAGCCTCCCTTTGCTGCAGACCAGGAAACAGGTTCAGAGAAATCGAGTAACTTATCTCATATCACACAGGTGTGGGAGAGGGGACAGCACTCTCAGATCTTCTGCTCTCAGGTCCAGAGCTCTTTGCTTTAACTAAGTTTTTTCCTTCATCAACCTAGAGTAGGTGTTTAAAAGCACAACCCCAGCTGTAGACCGCCTTAGCTTGGCCTTCCTCTAGCCCTTACTTTTTCATCCCTAAAATGGGAACAATAAACCTCCTCCCACAGCTGTTCTCAGAGGTTATAATGGATGAAAAACACCCAGCACCATGCCTCACATGTAGTAGGTGCTCCATAAATTGCTTTCCCTTCACTCTTTGGGCACGACCCCCCCCTCCTTTTCTTGGGGGTCTGCCATGGTGGGAAATGAGAATTTCTGGGTTGGGAGGTAGTAGACTGCGTTTGAAGTGACAGTGACAGATGGGGGCGGTGGCTCTCCCAGGCGCCGGGCCAGCCCCACGGTGCGTGTCCACCAGTCCCCGGACATTTCCTCCCTCCTCCTGGCCCACGATGAGGTGTCATTTGCCGCCTGTCCCTTCTCGTCATCGATTTCCAAGTCGTTAATTAACGGGGCTTGTCAGCTGGGAAGATGAATTCTGTCCCCGGCTCTCGGGGTCTTTTGTTTTGGGATTGTAAATGTTATAGATCTCCCATGATGGAAGGCCACGGGGTCAGGGGGCGCTGGGTTCCCCAGTGGGGGTGGCAGGCACAGAGATGAGCCTGTGGGCCTGGCGGGGCCCCGCTGGTCTGAGACAGGCCCCCAGTGGCCCCATGGAAGCCTCTCTGGCTGGGCTCCCCCGGGATGGGGCGGTAGGATAGAAGGAGTTTTTCTTCATTCTGGGAGAAGCTACCTTGCAGTAAATGGCATAGATCTGTCTGTGTTCAGGATGAGGACTAGCTGGAGGGAGATGTGGCTCCCACTCACTCCGATGCAGGACATGTTATCTGGGGAGTAGCTAGTCTGATGAGGGGACAGCTTTGTCCTTGGGGAATAACCAGCTTCATGAGGGAGTCATAGCTCTGGCCTGGGGGACCCCCCCCCCAGTCTGATGAGGGAAACACACTTCCTGTCCTAGAAGAACCTACCACCGGGGCAGGTAGACAAAGCTCTGACTTGGGAACCCCTCAGTCTGATGGGAAAAAGCAGACCTTGTCCTAGCATTGAAAAAACAAAATATCTGCAGGCAAAAAGTCACTCATGGCTTGACTTAACTGGGTTTGGATCCTGTTTTGGGGTAGGGAAGCAAACACTCCCAGGCCAGTGGTCCCCTGTCCTGAGGGGTCCGGTCTTTCCCCTGGTTCCTCCGTGAGATCTCAGGGTAGGCAGACTTCCTCCAGTCGCTGGGCTCCAGGAGGGCAAACCAAGGCCTAAGAGCACAGGTTGCGCCTGGTTTCCAAGCTCTGAACCACAGGTGTCCTGTTACAGGCAGAGCTTACAGGCCACTGGCCAGAGCTCGGCAGCAGCCAGCACAGTGGGAGGCCTGGCTTCTCTCAGGCCATGGAGAGGTCACGATGGGCAGGGATGGGCATGCTCTTCATTTGCTGGGCATTGGGAGCTGCTCTGCCCGGCAGCTCAGCAGGGATTGGCTGAATCGAGCCAAGAGCCCAGGAGAACCCTCTGGAAGACCAGTTGGAACAACAAGATTGTGTCCATCTTGCTGTGTGACCCTGGGGGAATCTCCTCCCTCTCTCTGGGCCTGTTTCCACAAGATAAATAGGAAAAAAAAAAAAAAAAAAAAGCTATGACCCCTCTAATTCTCAGAAGCAGGAGAGGTGGAGGCTGGGATCTGGTCCTGGTCTCTTGGCCAAGCAGTTCAACCCCTTTGGGAGCTTCATTTCCTGATCTGTACATTGGAGATGAGAGCAGCTCGGCTCCAGGGCTGTTGGGAGGTTCAGTGAGTCAGTGGATATGAGTACTTGGCTTAAACAGGGCTTGCTCAGGAGGGGTGTGGTCCTTATTATTATTTGAAATGATATTACTCGAAAACCAGGGCCTCAGGGACCTCTTACAAGATGCCCCCATTGGTTCAGGGGAACCAGCAGGGCCTCTGGTTTGCTGCCCACAACTGCCCAAGCCAAGCAGCCAAAATGGCAGCTTTCAAGCTCCTTAAGCATTTCCAGGAACTGTGGTGGCTGTCCTCTTACCTGGGTGGCTTCAGCATCCACTCCCCCTTTGATCCCTGATGTAGAGGGCTATCCTCATGCTTATCAGCTTCTGCTTCTGGGGTGGGCTGAAGAGAGCCTTCATCCCACCTGTCAAAAACTCCCCAGCCCCTGGTTCCTACTGGAGCTGGGGGAGATGCAGCCTGGTCTGGGCTGCTGTCCCTGGGGAGGGGGTATGAGCATAAGAAGCCCCAGATGAGCCAGGCCCGTGGAGCCTGCTTGTAATCCCAGCTACGGGGGAGGCGGAGGCAAGAAGATTACAAATTCAAGACCAGCCTCAGCAACTTAGCGAGATCTTGTCTCAAAATCAAAAGGACTGGGGTGTTGTTCAGTGGTAGAGCCCTTGATAGCATGCCTGAGGCCCTGAGTTCAATCCCCAGCATTGGGGAGGGGGAAAAAGAAGTCTCAGATGGTGGTGGCCAACCCTGGGAGGAAGGAAGAGGAGGAGGAGGAGGAGGAGGAGGAGGAGGGGGAGGAGGAGAGTCATCACCGTCCTTTGGTAGTGGTGGGAAGGAGCCTTTCCTAAATGACAGCCTTGAGTTGAGGGATTGCAGAAGCAGCAGCTGCCCACCCCCTTACCTTACCTTACCTTCTAGGACAATGGACCCCACCTGGGCCCTCTTCCAGAATTAGGGGGTTAATATAAGCTGACAAGTGTGTGTGTGGGGGGTGCTGCTTGTGGGGCCAGATCCGTGAGTGCTACGAGGGGAACTCTGGGTGGACAGGGATGCAGAGGTCCCCTCAGGTTCCCCTCAGCCTTTAGGTGCCCAGGCCCAGTTCCCCATTCTACAGATGAAGGAACTGTCACAAAGGCCGGACACCTAGCCAAGGCCACGTATGGAACAGGGACTAGAATCTTGAAGTCTGGACCCTGCACCCAGGGCTCCTTCCCCACTGAGGCCAGAGTGGGTCTGCGAGCCTCACACTGCTCCCTCTGCGAGCTCCACAGCTTCCTTCCTGTGCCCTCTGGACCCTCGGGCTGTGGATGAGTGAGTGACTGAATGAGTGAATGAATGGAAAAGAATGACGGCAGGTTGCTTTCCTCGCCCTGGCCACTTCAGAGTGACCCCCCGGGTCCTATTGGAAGGTAGAAAACTGAGGTCAAGGCGAGGGGCTGTGGAAGGATGGCGCCTTCCTGGCCTCCCTTCCCAGCAGTCCTGGGGCCCAGGGAGCCTGGGGTGAGGGGGCAGGTAGGGTGACAGGGCCTGCAGTAGAGTGGCCAGGTGGGAGGCAGAAAAGCCATTGATGGGGACAGGAGGGGTGTTGGTGGGCATCTGAGGTCCCTGCCTTGGGCTTGGGGTGAGGACCTTCCCTCTGCCAGGGCCGCAGGTGTCCCTTCCGTCCCCACAGAGCCAGCTCTGGCTGGGACCGCTGCGGCTTCTCTCCTTCTGTAAATCACCAGCTAAGGGGCCGCAATTTGGGGGGAGGAGCTGGGCGGGGCGCTGCTGGGGAAATTTACAGCCGTGATTTTCTCCTCCATGTTGGGAGCTTGAGGGGGCTGCAGTAACTCTGCTCTGGCTCCCTCTAAATATCGCCCACGCCCGCCCCCCACAGCCTGATGCTCCATTGACTGCACACAAACTGGGACCAGGCTCCTGCAAGGGAGGATGCAGGGTAGACTCCAGCCAGAACTTCCCAGACACTGATGGTCTGAGTACACAGAACTGGGTGAGTGATGGAAGCAGCCGTGCGCAGAGGCTGGGGGGTAAATGGAATAACCTCCGAGGTAACACTCTTCCACTGGACAGATATTTAATTTAATGGGTGCCTCGTATATGCCAGGCTCTGCCTGGGCCAGGTGCTGCTGAATATGACAGATGTCAAGTGAACCTACTGGACCTCGGGGGTGAGATGGACTTGAATGGAATAACTCACAGTCAAGTCCTCCCTGGCATGAGAAGCATCCCTGCTGGTTCCTGTAGGGCCAGGGGGAATCTGAGGGGACCGCTGCCCCTCAGTGTCTGGGCCAGGTCTGCAGCTGGGAGCTGCCTGCTCGGCCCAAGTTGACCTCCAACTGAGGTCTTAATTACAGCTTCCTGCCCCGACCCCTTCATATGGCCCTGGGACCATCAAGTGTGCAGGTATCTCCCTCCTGATCTCTTCCAACCAAGTCTCAGGGACCCGGGTTTGTGCAGGGTGAACCCTGGCCCAGGCTGGGCTGGACTGTGGAGAGAGCCCTGACCCTCCCATCTTCCTTCTGAAGATGCTCAGAGTTCCAGGGCAAAGGACTCTGTCAGGAAAGAGGTGCTGCCAGAGCAGCAGAGGGAAGAGGAGGGAGAGAGGGCTCATCTGTGTGGTCCCTGGAGAATGATTTAAGATACTCAACAGAGGTGACTGGTGAGGGGAAAGTGGCACGGTAGACATCAGGGAGCCCAATTCTTGGCTTGGCCACCTGCCTGCTGGGTAACCTTGGGCAAGTCACAGAGCCTTGGTTTCTCCTCTATAAAATGGGGTGGAAACACCCAACATTATCTGTCGTGAGAGCTAGGGAGGAGGATGCTCAGTGCATTGGAAGATATAAGTGTACAGGCAACATAAAGGAACAAGATTGCCTAATAATTGTTAATCAAGAAACTTCTCTGGGCCAAACATGGCCTTATTGGATCCTCATAGCAACCCAGTGGGCAGACATTATTTGTCTCACATTTTATGGGCAAGAAATCCTTGGTTCTGAAAAGGTAAGCAATGGCCACCTCTCCAAAGCCTGAATCTCAAGGGGCAATAGGTGGCTGGTGGGAGGTGTCCCCGGCCTCACCCTTACCCTGAGCCCAGTCTACCAGAGAAAATGCAAACTGGAATTTTATTTTCAGAAGTGGTTTCCCTACTTTTATTAAGTTACACATATACATAGGCCAAAACTCAAAAGGGGGAGAGTGGAAAGTCAACCTCCCTCCTACCCCTCCCTCCAGCCCCCACTTCCCCATCTAGGGCGCAGAAATTAGAGCTTGTTTTTTATTTGTATTTTTCAATGGTTTGTTTTATTATAGAGTTTTCCAGAGACAGCTTATGTATGCATGTTAGGCATATATATATATATACTTACATTTGTATATTTATGTACATATTTTTATATATTTAGATAGATTGGTAGGTGATGACTCATTGCTATTTTATTTTATTTTGCAAAAAGAGGCACATACTAGGTGTACCTCATTTCTAGGCAGTGCTTTCTAGGTTTTTTGTTTTGTTTCTGTGGTGCTAGGGTCCAATCCAGGGCCAGGTGCATGCTAAGGTCATGCTTTACTATTGAGCCACCTCCCCAGCCCCTCAGCAGCACATTCTCTTTTTTCTTTTTTTGGTACCAGGGATTGAACCCAGGGACACTTAACCTCTGAGCCCCATCCCCAGCCCTATTTCATATTTTATGTAGAGACAGGGTTTTGCTGGGTTGCTTAGGGCCTTGCCATTGCTGAGGCTGGCTTTGAACTCGAGCTCCTCCTGCCTTGGTCTCTGTGGGATCGCAGGTGCGCGCCAGTGCATCCTGCCCAGCAGCACTTTCTAGCAGCCCGTGACGAGCTCCCCGTGACGGTAGGTGCACACACAGGTGTTGCAGAAGGGAGCACAGCATGGGAGGGGCTGGTGTGTCCTCTAGGCCAGTCCTGAATTTTCTCTTAAGTCTCAGTCCCCTTGCTCTGCAGAGGTGGAAATGAGGTTGGGAGAAGTTGCGGGGACAGAATCTGTCCTTGGTGAATCTGTGGAGGAGCGGTGGATGAATGCTGCTGCCGCCAAGCTCTAATGGCACTTAGGTCCCAGATAGGGACAGGAGGGGGCAAGGGGGTTCCGCAGCTCAGGAGAAAACTCACCAGACCGAGGGGTGAGCGGGAGGCATGGCAGCATGTGCACCCCCACAGGCCCCCTGTTTATTTGGAAAGGCTCTGGCAAGAATCTGCCCTCCTGATCCCGAGGCCTCTGGTTACAAAGTTCAGGGCTGGCCCTGGGGACAGGGAGGGGGCAACTGGTATCTGACCCCTAAACCTGGTGCTTCCCTTGATTGCCTCCCTGATCGCCAGGCCAGATAAGGGGCAGGTCGCCCTCTGACCTTAGGGCCTCAGGCCCTTGGTGGGGAGGGTGGATGTGCTGGCACCCTCTGGGCGGAGGCCCTTGAAGGAACCGCACATCTATTTCTCAGACATGAGTGATCCGCATTCGACTCTCACAATGTCGGCCCTCACTGAGTCCCCTGGTGTGTTGAAACCTCAGGTGCATATATCCAGGGGTGTGGCTTGATCAGGTTCCACTCGCACACTGACCCATGCCACTGCCCCAGCGCAGTGTGGAAGGCCTCCAGCATCCAGAAGGCTTCTGCTCAGCCCTCCCACCCAGCACACCCCCCTCCCCCACGGAACCACAGATTCAGTATTTGTTGTGGTTCTGAATTTCCCATAAACGGACTCATCCTACAGCCCCTTTCTTTGTCTTGCTTCCTTTAAGCAGCGTCATATCTGTGAGTGCCACCCGTGGAGATGGGTGAAGCGTTAGTTTGTCCTTCTTGTATGCTGCGTGGTATTTGATCGTATGAGTATATCACAGTTGCACTCTCCTGTTGGCAGACACTTGAGCACAGCATTGAGGTGGACAGTCCCGTGCATGACCTTTAGTGGACATATGAATGGGTTTCTGTTGGACATGCCCCAGTGTGTGTGTGGGTGCTGGGTCATGAGGATTCACCCTAGGTTACTGTTTGTGTCATTTTAAGGGACTCACTTTTTTGTACAAATTTATACTGCATGTTCCGAGAAGTACACATCTTATAAGTGAATGTCTAGATGAGTCTTCACAGACTGAACACCCTGGTGTAAACAGCCCCCAAACAAGAAACAAAACATTATGGGGACCTCAGAAGCCCTAGGCCTCACTTTGTAGTCCTAATGTACCTTTGCAGGTAACTGTTTTCCTGATTCTTCATGACACAGATCAATTCTCCATTTTTTAAAACTTGATGAAAATGGAATTCCCCAGGATAGACTTTGTTATTTGTTTTTTTATACTCAGCAAGCGGTTTGTAAGATTCATTCATGTTATGTAAATCAAGAGTTTGTTCTTTATCTTGGTTGTATAGTATTCCATGAACACAATGACATGATGAGGCGTATATCTGCTCTTTTATTGGTAAACATTTAGCTATTAAACACAGTGCTGCTCCAAGGAGCTTTTGGACATTCTTTAATGTACACGTATGTACTTCTAAAAGTAGAATTGCTAATAGACAGATATCTTCAATTTAAACATATTCTTTCTTTCTTTTTTTTTTTTTTTTTTGGTACTGGGAATTGCATGCAGAAGTGCTCTACTACAGAGCTACATCCTCAGCACTTTTCATTTTTATTTTGTGACGGGGGCTCACAAAGTTGCTGAGGCAGGCCTTGAACTTGTGATCAATCTCCACAATAGCTAGGATTACAGGCCTGTGCTACCCTGACTGTCATACACTCATTTCTTTTTTTTAAATCACACACTCTGTTTTTTTTTTTTTTAGGAGAAGTTTTGAATTTACAGAAAAATTGAGCAGAAAGTACAGAATTTCCATACAATCCCTGAACCTCTGCCACAGTATCAATATTGGTCCATCAATTGTAAAGGATGTACCATGCCAATGTAAGACCTCAGTAACAAGCTTAGTAATAAGGTTACTTACTACTTTAGCAATGAGGTTAGTAAGGTCTTGCCTTGGTGTGGTACATTGATGAACCATCATTGATACATTACTATTAACTAAAGTTCATAGTTGACTTCAGGGCTTACTTTGTCTTGTACAGTGTAAGGAGTTTTGATAAATGCATAATTTCATGTGTCCATCATTACAATATCACACAGAGTAGTTTCAGTTTCACTGTCCTAAAAATCCCCTGCGCCCACTTATTCATACGTTTCCCTATAATCTGAGCTCCTGGTAACTACTGATCATCTTATCCTTTTCCAGAATTTCATTATCTAATTGAAATCATATAGTATGTGGTCTTTTAGACTGGCTTCTTTCACCCACCAATATGCATTTAAGATAACTTGCTGTCTTTTCATAGCTTGATACCTTGCTTTTTTAAAAATATTTTTTAGTTATTGACATATCTTTGTTTTTTATTTATATGTGGTGCTCAGGATCAAACCCAGTGCCTCACACATATTAGGCAAACGCTCTACCACTGAGCCACAACCCCAGCCCCAATACCTTGCTTCTTTTTAACAATAATATCGCATAGTGTGGATTTATAGCAGCTTGTTTATGCATGCAACTATTGAAGGACATCTGGTTGCTTACAAGTCTTGGTGATTATGAATAAAGCTGCTATAAACATTTGCATGCAGTTTTTTTGTGTGTGCGTGTGGACATAAGGTTTCAAGTCAGTTGGGTAAACACCTAGGAGTGCAATTACCAGATTGTATGGCGAGAACATGTTTACCTTTGTACGAAGCTGCCAAACTGTATTCTGGAGCTATGGTACCATTTTGCATTCCTATCAGCAATAAATGAGAGTTGCTGTTGTTCTACATCCTCGCTAGCATTTAGCATTGCTAATTTTGCATTTTAGCCATACTAATAGGTATGGGTGGCATCTCATGGTTGTTTCAACTTATAGTTCCCAAAAGACAAACGTGTTGAACATTTTTTCACATGCTGATTTGCCGTCTGTATATCTTCTGATGAGATGACTGTTCAAATCTTTCGCCCACTTTTAAATTGGGTCTGTTTCCATATTGTTGAATTGTTCACGTTCTTTGTATATTTCAGATACAAGTCCTTTAACACAGGTTTTGCAAATTTTTTTTTTTCAGTCTGTGGCTTCTCTGGCCATTCTCTTAAAGTAGATTCACATTCAGCTGAAACTTCACATCATACAGTAATAGGGAAACCAGAATAATTGGACTTCAAAGGCGGGGGGGGGGACTATAAAATAAAATAAAAAGCATTATGATATTTTATTCTAGCTAAGTCCTGCCACCTGCTCCTGGTTCTGAGCCTGAGGCTTAATCTTCCCTGTTAGAAAGGGAACTTACCTGACTGGGGATGGGGCTCAGTGGTAGAACACTTGTGAGAGGCCCTGGGTTCGATTCCCAGCACCGCAAAAAAAAAAAAAAAAAAAAGGAGTTGGGGGTAGACAGAAGGTGCATAAGCCGGGCCAGCACCAAGCTGAGTTTTACTCTGGGGTCAGAATCGGAAAGTTTGAAAAATAAGGAGTAGTTATTTAATGCTGGTCACTGTAGCTCCTAAAAGAATCTTTGGGAATCACTGATACGGTTCACCCCCTGGCCCCTGCCTTTAACCATCCGGTGTTAAAATCCTTTGATCTTTCACCCAGTGTGTGCACCCCTCCAGTGATCAGGAAATCACCCCCTCCTAAGATGACCTATCTCCCTAGAGGCAGCTCTAGCAGGAAGTCCTTCCTCCTTTGCATCCAGCCAAGATCTCCCTGTGACTTCCCCCACAGGAGCTACCTCTCCGCTTTGGGAATCCTGGGATCAAAGTGAATTCATTTGTCCCGGCAGAGCCATTAACCTTTCAAAGCCTCAGCTGCTTCATCTAAAAAATGAGAGATTATAGTATCTACCTTCCAGGGAATTTGTGTGATAAAATACAGCGTGCTGCTGGGCGTGGTGGTGCATGCCTGTAATCCCAGCGACTAGGGAGGCTGAGGCAGGAGGATCACGAGTTCAAAGCCAGCTTCAGCAATTTAGCGAGGCACTTAGCAACTCGGGAAGACCCTGTCTCTGAATAAAATGTAAGAAAAGGGGCTGGGGATATGGTTCAGTGGTTAAGCACCCCTGGGTTCAATCCCCAGTATAAAAAAAAGAAAAAAGATATAGTATGCTAAGTGTTCAGTCCCATGCCCTGTCCTCAGGAGGAAGGGAAGAAAGGTGCTCTCTTACTGACTTAATTGTGAAATCGTCCCTGGGAGGAGGCTGGAAGGGATCTGTCGGGGTTTGTCTGGGCAGTGTCTCAGCATTGTTGAGAGGACCAGGATCTTAAAGTCTGGGAGGCCCTGCCATTAAACAACCAAATTTATATTCTAATAGAGCCTCAGGAATAATCTAATCCAACCTATTCATTAAGAACCTGGAGATCAGAGGGGCCAGGAGATTTGTCCAAAGTCTCAAGATAAGAGGCAGAGTAGAGATTTCTCAGTACGGTGAAGGAGCAAAGGAATTGGAGTCCTGAGCCCTAGCTATGGTCTGTCTGGCTAGAGAGATAACTTACTGTGTGACCTTGGGCACACGCCTCTCATTCTCTGGGCCTATTTCCTCACTTACAAAATGAGTCATCCACCGAAATAGGTTTCCAGGCTGTTTTGGTTCTAAAATCCTGTGACCAAGGAGGTGATTCTCGAACTTGAAGGAAGGGTGGGACCAATTCAGCAGACAGAGGCATTTCAGGCAGAGGGGGCAGTGCAGGTGAGGCTCAGGGAGGTCACTGGATTAGACTGGACATTTGAGAAGAGGAGACCCCAGGAAAGCACTTAGCATGGTATTCAACTCAATTAATTCTTTTCTTTTTCCCTGAGAAAAACGTCCCATTTCCACCACTCTACCTCGTCCATTAAATGGAGGCTGATAGTTATGGTGGGTTTGCTGAACCAAAGTCCTTTCTCCTCTTCTTCCTGTTTGTTTTCGTGGTACTGGAGATGGAACCCAGGTGCACTCTACCACTGAGCTATCTCCCCAGCACCCCCCCCCTTTTTAAATTTTTTTTAGTTATACATGAGCACAATATCTTTGTTTATTTATTTTTATGTGGTGCCGAGGATGGAACCCAGTGCCTCACATATGCAAGGCAAGCACTCTGTCACTGAGCCACAATCCCAGCCCTCCCCAGCCATTCTAGTGTTTTATTTTGAGACAAGGTCTTGCTAAGCTCCCCAGATTGGCCTGGAACTCAGCCCTCCAAGGCACTGGGATTACAGGTGTGCACTATTTCACCCAGCTCTCTTCCTCTTTTAAAATAGTGAAATCAGGCCAGGTGTGGTGGCTCTGTCTTTAACCCCAGTGACTCAGAAGGCTGAGGCAGGTGGATCTTGAGTTCAAAGACAGCCTCAGTAACTTAGCAAGGCCCTAAGCAACTTAGGGAGACCCTGTCTCAAAAACATAAAAAAGGGTTGGAGATGTAGCTCGGGGGTTAAGTGCCCCTGGGTTCAATCCGTGGTACCAAATAAATAAAAATAAAACAGTGAAATCAATGCTAAGTTTTGAGAGTGTCTGAGGGATAGCTTGCTCTTTTTCTCATGAGGAGCTTTTTCTTGGACTTCTCTTCCTGGGTGACAGCTATCAATCCTTTAAAATGAATGGAGATTCTCTATCAAAAAAAAAGAGAAAGAAAGAAAAAGAAAAATAGGGGGAAAAATGGAGGGAGGGAAGAAAGAAGGGAAGGAGGAGAAAAGAAAGTCCAATATAATGCCAAATAAAGAATCCCAGGGTCACAGAGCTGTAAGAAGTCTTATAGTCTTGTCCACTCCCAGCCGTATCCCCTTTTACGGAACAAAAAATAGAATCTTAGAGAGATGTAGCCATAACATAATTAAAATACTGCCAGGTGTGGTGGCTCACCCCTGTAATTCCAGTGACTCGGTAGGCTGAGGCAGGAGGAGCGCAAGTTCAAAGCCAGCCTTAGCAATTTAGTGAGACCCTGTCTCAAAATAAATAAATGAATAAATAAAATAAAGGCTGAGGATGTAATTCAGTGGTATATTGCCCCTAGGTTAAACGCCTAGATCCCTCAAAACAAAACAACCCCCCCACCACCAAACAAAAAACTAAAATGCTTTTAAGCTGGGGGGACAAGTGGGCTGGGACACGCATGCTCTTGTCCATGGTCCTGAAAGCTCTCGTGCTCCAAGCCATGGTCATTTCCCCCGCACTCGGAGACATGGAAGATTCCTGTTTGCTCTCTTCCAGGAATTGTGAACCAATGACGAGAAGAGGGCATCCTACGGCAGAAGGGAGGTCACTGAAGGCGAAGAGCATAGGGACAGAAGCCACTGGGAGGCATAGCTGTAGCAGATTGTCAGAGAGGAGAGGAGGGGTTTTGTTTTGACGTTGTTTTCAGACAATGGCAGTTACCTGTAAAGAAACCAACCATGATACAACTACAGCCCAAATGGAAATGACTGAAGAAGAACAAGAAACGTGTGTCTCAAGGCTGTGCACGTGTCAACACGAGCAGACTAATTCAGACGGGCGTGCCGAACACGCTGGGGGAGAGCCGGGTTGACTATCGTTATTCTTTGTTTTTCTTTTCTTGTCTGATGAAAAATTTGCAATTTCTACACTGTCACAAAGCAATCAAAACCGTGATTATGTTTCACAATTTGACAGCTAGTTTCATGTGCTTTAAGTAGCTCTATCCTGTTTTAGACAATTTGAACAATTTGTGTTTCCTAGGAATTTGAAGAAGATCACAAAGGTCTTCCCTTCCCACTACCCCTGCCTGGAGAGCAACCCATTCATCGGGTGAGGGGTTGAACTTTGCTCTGAGTGTGTTGTGTATGGGAACTCATTGACTCCTCATGAGAACTGGTGGAGGTAGGTGCTGTTAGAACTGAAGAGGAAAGGCCCGGTAAGGTGGTGCACGCCTGTAATCCCAGTGGCTCAGGAGGCTGAGGCAGGAGGATCTTGAGTTCGAAGCCAGCCTCAGCAAAAGCGAAGCACTAAGCAACTCAGTGAGACCCTGTCTCTAAACAAAAATACAAAATAGGGCTGGGGATGTGGCTCAGTGCCTGAGTGCCCCTGAGTTCAGATCCTGGTACCCCCGATCCCCCAAAAAACAAAAGAGGAAATAGAGTGTCAGTGGTTTGAGGCTGGAGGTGGTAGTCATCGGGCTCCATGTCCTGCATTCTTAGCTCCCAGCGAGTCCACCCATTGGTATCCTCCTTGTCCAAAGCAGAATCAGATGTAGGCTTCCTGATTCTCAGAGAGGACCCTTTCCTTCCCACTACCTCCACGGGGGTCCATGGCAGAACCAGGTGCATTGATTAAAGGCAGACACACTGGGCCCTGTTGGACTGATCTGCTCCATGATGAAAGCGCAAGGCTGATCCCGGAGCGGGAAACCACTGGGAGCAGAAAGCGTGCTCTTGCTGAGACCCAGGCTCCAGCCCCCCTTCATGCCCCAGGGAGTTCTGGCCCAGAGGAAGATCCAATTTCCAGGCATGGTTGAAACCGGAGCCAGGCACCCCCTCCCGCCTGCCTCCCGTGTTCCTCTCCCGTGTGTGCCCATGTGGAATAGGCTGAGAGCACAAGGAGAAGCATTGTTCCCGCCCCCACCTCATGTGACCCAGCTGTCAGCAGAGCGTGGAAGAGTTTGTGTAACTTTGCTGGGGTTAAGAGCAGGTCAGGGCGGAGCTGCGGCCCAGGCTACTCTCCCAGTAAAGGAAGCCTTGGGCTAAGCCAGGCAGCCCGTGGGAACAGAAGCACATACCTGCTGCCCATGCCCTGAAACGGGAAGGCAGCCCCCACTGCTGGGGGGGAAGACACAGACCCCAGGCCTCCCAGCTGCCCTCCTCCAGTCCTGGGCCTCGGGCACAGAGGCAGGTCATAGAAGCCTGAATGGACAAGGAACTCAGGCAGCCCAGTACACACATCTGACAGGTGCAAACACTCAGGCCCTGGGAGGAGAGAGGTGCTAACAGGAATCACATACCTTATGGAGTACCATTCATTCATTCATCTACTCAGCCAACAAACACCTGCGGAAGGTACCTGCAGGCATTATCCTAGGAAGTTCATTGTCTTTCTCATACAGGTTGGCATTCAGGAGAGGAAATAGGGGCTCAGAGAGGACATGAGATCTTGCCAAATTTGCACAGCTGATTTGAAACAGGCCTGAGTGCCACCCTCGACTCTCTCCCTTAAACCAGACGTGAACATCTGTACTTAGAGTACATAGAAAGTCAAATGGAGGAGAGGGTCCTAAGAAGTCATCTGATCCATTCCCCTGTCTCCTGGTAAATGATATGACAGAGTCAATTCCACTCAACAATTTATTTGGCATCTACTCTGGGCAAAGGACCTAATTGATTCTCTTCTTCTGGGAAGATTTCCAGGAGCCAACTAGCATTGAGAAGTTTGTCCTGATAAAATCTTTTCTCCTTTAATTTAAGCCATTTTCCCATTTGTCTTCCACGGGATGTGAATGGAGCTTGTGTTTGGAGAAAAGCTCTTCTACATCTCAGGGTGTGAGAGGCTGGGATGGGCTGCAGTGTGGGTGGGCACACTCTAGCATTTTCTATCGTTGGAACTCAACGGAGATGAGTGGATGGATGAAAATAAGCACAGAATTTAAGCAGCACGCCAAAGGTTTACAGACAACATGCACGTATGTGCCTTCTACCCAGAAAGCAGTCCTGAAAGGCAGGCCATTGATTTCCAATTCACAGATGAGAACATTTAGGTTCAGAAAACTTCCACAGAGGCCCATGAACAGCAGAGTTGCAACCCACACCCCGGCTGCTTGACTCCCCGCCCAGTGCTCCTTCTGTGAGATCACGTGATTCGAGTATCTGTGGGTGGTACCAGTGGAAGCATGGTGTGATGACGTTGGCAGGCAGTTCCTCTAACTTTCTTGCAGAGGGGGATATGCTCAGCTGGGCTGGAAGCTCCGGGGAGGGGGTGGAAGTGGAGGAGGGGCTTCTGTCCAATCAGACATGTCGGGAGGGAGAGGGAGTTTGTGGCTTGAGTTAATGATCCCTGCTACCCACATTGCTGAATGGTGGGAACAGGTGGCCAACAAGGAGCTAACCATCCGAGACACGGGGCTGGCTGACTTGGGGAGCACTGGCTGTGGTCTACATGAAGATGATTTCCCCCTGGAGAGACAGATGGGGATCCTTCACCCATCTGAGCTCACCAGGACCATTACGACCATCTCCCAGAGGTTCCCTGTCCCCCACCTCCTCACTGCAGGGAAAGCCCGACTTAAACAGCACAAACCCATTCCTCTCACTTCTCTCCAGAGAATCTTTCCACCCTGTTCCCCAATGCACAGCCCAACCTCCCAAGCAGGCGCTTATTATTTGACCCCATTTACTTTTCTAATCCTGGCCTCAAAACTCCCCTTCATGGACACCCCGCCCACCGTCCTCACAGAGGCCTAACCTTGGTCTTCGCCAAACCCTTCACCTGGGTTGCCTGCCCCTCACTCTCCAGCCTTGATCCTTCTCTCTTCCCAACTCAAAACTCAGTTTTTCTCTTGTGTTCTCTGTCTCCTTTCCCCTGGCAGGCTGAGGTCGGGATAGGAAGGTGAGCCGGGCAGGGTCTGTGTTTCAGGTCCACGTATGCAGTTCCTTCTGGACCCCAACATGGCGCTTCCTTGTGGTAGGAGCCTTAGATGCCTACACAGGGCATGGAAAGGACTGGGAGAGGCAGAGGGACATGCAGGGCTCATATTCCAGGCTCAGGAGCAAAGCTGTGCCTGGATTCAAATCCTGGCTCTGTTACTTAGGAGCCATGTGACTTTGGAAAAGTTTTTTACTGTGCCTCAGTTTCTTCATCTGTCACTCAGGGATAATAGTGGTGCTGGGCACCTTCTCTGGCCTGAGGCCCTGGTCATTTTAACTTCTTTCTTCACAGGGAGAGGACTCACTTCTGTCCACAACCCTGAGGCTTTGTTCCTCCTGTCTCCAGACCTATAGCTGCTAAGGCTGGAGTTTCCTGGGAGCCTGGTTTGGTCAAGGGAAAAGAAGGGTGAAATGTGGAGCCTGACCTACCTGACCCACTTCTCTATCCCCATGGGATACCATTTAACCCTCCCCAGCAGATGCACCCTAGGTCCTGGACTGATTGGTAGAGGAGGTGCCCCAGGCCCTAGCCTGTCTCGTCTCTGGCTTGCCCACTGTGAATCCAGGAACTGACCTTTCCCTTACTTCTGCCAGGTCCATGATCGGCATCCCCCACCCGCCATGTACCTGAGGGAGGCTGGAGACCGAGCCCCAGTTGGTGCTGTGTTGGCTCTGTGCTCCAGGGTGACTGTGAGGGTGACAGGCTCATTCACACTTTGCAGATGGAGAACTGGAAGCTCAGAGAGGTCCAGCAGCAGGCCACGCAGCCGGAAGTGCCAGGACAAGAGCCTACAATCTTTCTCCCATGCCCCAGTTCCTGCCTGGAACCCATGTCTGAGAGGGAACAGCAAGGACAATTCCCTCGCTCCCCAATAAACACAGCCTTTGAAATGGCCTTGCGCCTCCTGGCCTAGGGTGGACTTTCCTGGCTCATCCTAGGAATGGGAGAGGAGCAACGGGTTTCCTGGTGGGGTGTGAGGGTGGTGAGGTTGAGAGAATCCTGAAGAACAAGGAAAGAACTGGCCACTGGCCCTGAATGGTTACAGCAGTTGTCCAGCTAACCTGCACAGGCGTCGTCACTCTGGCCAGAGACCCCTGGTGACCATGGCAGAGACTGGGGAGAGAGCAGGCCACCTGGAATAGAAATGGAGGAAGACAGAGTGAGGTGCCCTTCTGCTACAGCTTGTGTGAGCTTTCTGGACTCCTTTAGATCCCTGGGTTGATCATTCAGCACACATCCCATGTATCTGTTACGACTTGTTGCAAACTCACTTTGGAAAAATGAGGAATTTTTTGGTTTTCATAACAGAATGTAGTTCCTGTGTAAGTCTGGCTTCAGGGACATTTGATCCAGGGCCCAGATGACATCTTCAGAATCTCTCTCTCAGTTCGCTTGCCCGTGGTTGTCTCTATTCTCCAGCAATCCAGGTAGCAAAAATAACTGTGCTACCCCAAGACAGATACTCCAGTGGAAAAGATGGAGCTTTCTTTTCCAGAAGCCCCAGCATTTCCTTGACTCTGGTTGTTCGCCATGTCCTGAATCAATCACTGGAGGTGAGGGTTGAGGATACACCAATTGGTTTAGTCCAGAGCTTATTCTTCAGCTATGGGTGATACAATCCCATCAAATCACCTGAGGGAATGGGGAAAGAGTACTGTACCAAAGGGAATTTGGGTCTTGGCAGCCAATAGCAGGATCTCCTGCACCCTCTACCCTGCAAAGATGACTCACCCCCATTCACACAGCCCAGCCCTGGCCAATGCCCCTCTGCCCCTCTCCTTTCATCTCATCCCATCCTGCTCCTGAACTTGCAGCTCAGACTCCTTCAGAGGCTGGGATGAGCATTTGGGTACATGTGATCCACTGGGGGAAGGGTCTCACGAGAAAGGGAACAAAAGAAGCAGAGTTGGGCAAAGGAAGGAGCTAGACAAAGATGTCATGTCAGCTGGACTCAGCCCCATCTCCAAGGGAGCGCTGGAGCATCCACGGTGCTGAAGGATCGGTCCCTCCTTGAGGCAAGGGGACTGACCTTTTGCAGTACCCCCATTGGTCCATCAGTCATTGGTTGTGGGCTTCGTAGGAGCATGTGACCTTTCAGAGGAGGCAGCTCCTGTTCTCCAAGGACAGTTCTTTAGAGATGGTAGCATCAGGGAGCCATTAGCAGCTAACACAGCAGTGGAGGATTTGGGCAGGCTCCTTGCCTTGCCCTTCAAAATGAGCACTTGGTCCTGTTTCCTTGATAATGACCTGTCCCCTCAGTGATCGCTGGGGTACATCACCTTTATCTTCCTCTGGCTGCCAATAAACATCAACTTTGGCAGACCCTAAGGCCTCTGCCTTTCGTCACTGTTCCCAAGGGGACCCAGGGTGCTACCCAACTCCTGGAGCAGGAACAAACCAAAGAGAGCGGCCTTGGGTGGGGAGGGAGCCTGCTACAGAAGCACCACAGATAGGAGGAGATGCCTTGCAGGACAGGGTCCCTGGCCTCCTGGTTTCCTCTGCCCCACTCCTACCCAGCCCTGGCCTTTGTCTGCTTCTCCGCCATTCACAGGACATCTGCCTCTTCCTAGTGAATGGATTTGAGCTTCTTCTGAGGATGATTCTGTTGGCCCTCCTAGTTCCCGGGATTCTTCCCCAGGCAGCTGATGGACTCTGACAATAGAGGGTCCAGTTAGCTCCCTTGCCAGGTGCCTACTGCTTTTGATGGTTTATACTGTGCTTGGTGTAGGGACTTTATCTAGTTTGAGTGCTTCCCCATACAAACTTAAAAGACAAACCACAAAGGTCTGTAAGACATCTGACCAACAAAAGGTTAACATTCTAATATACAAAAAGGTTTTATAAATCAATCACAAAATCCACGAACACCGCAATATAAAAATTAGTCAAAGGACATGAACAGGCAATATTGCACTAGAGAAATAGCTATAGTCAATATAGATATGAGAAGGTGCCTGACCTCACTGGCAATCAAAGAAATTCAAATTAATGGTGCAAAATAGAATCATTATTTTTTTTCACCTTTTCAATTGGCAACTGTCCCACACTGATGAGGGTGTGCAGAGATGGGCACTCTCATGCCAAGTTGATAGAGCAACAGGAGTACAAAAGGGGTAAGTTTCTGGAAGGCAGTTTAGAAACCCTTAGCAAGCACTTTAAAATGTGCATAACCCTGAGAAAGGAAGATGTCCCCAAGGGCATATGTGCAATGATGTTTATCTCAGCACTATTTATAATAGAAAAAAGGAAATGGCTTAATGATCCATCCATTAAAAAGTGGTTAAATTAATTAGGCTTCGTTCATACAATGGAATTGTATGCAGCCATTAAAAATGACATCTGGCCAGGTACAGCGCTGCTTTCCTGTAATCATAGCAATTTGGGAGTCTGAGGCAAGAGGGTCACAAGTTCAAGGACAGCCTCGGCAACTTAGTGAGGTCCTAAGCAATTTAGTAAGACCCTGTCTCAAAAAACAAAAAACTTTAAAAGGGCTAGGGATGGAGTTCAGTGGTAGCACCCTTGGGTTCAATCCCCAATACCAGAAAAAATTATAAAAGATCATGTAGAGGGCCCGGCACCGTGGTACATGTCTATAATCCCAGCAACTCCAGAGATTGAGGCAGGAGGATGGCAAGTTTGAGGCCAGCTTCCATAATTTAGCAAGACCCTGTCTCAAAATTTTAAAAAAAAAGTGCTGGGAATGTAGCTCAGGGGTAGAACACCCCCCCTTGGGTCCAATCCCCCATACAGGGAAAAAAAAATCACCTAGCATATCCTTCATTCGTGTGGAATTTTATTTTCAAGTCCAGCAAGGACTCTGGAAGTGAGTTCACCAAAATTTCTATGTGGTGGGAATAGCAGATTCAGTGCCTGCTCTGGGTAGCAAGTGCCAGGTGACCCACTTGCTCCTGTTCCTATTCCGGTGGAGGTGACTCACCCTAAGGTCAGGATGACCAGCCATGACCCTTATGTAAGCTGCAGGGGGTTGATCTTGGGGAACCAAGCGGTGTGGATTGTTTTAGAGTTTCCCAGAAAGACTCAGCTCCTAACAAAGCTCTCCAAACTTACTTGGGGTAAAACAATACCCACGTTATAACACGTTCTGTTGTCAGAAATTTGGAGACGGTTCCACTAAAATGGCTTCTCTCTGCCCCATGGTATCTGGGGCCCCAACTGGGAAGCTGTAGATGACTTAAATAGCTGGAGGCTAGAATCACCTACGTGAAGAACTTGCACACCAACTGGGAGCCTGGGCTCAGGGGACACCTACTCATGGGCTTCACATGGCTTGGGCTGTTTTTTTTTTTTGGTATGAACTCAGGGGTACTTGCCCACTGAGCCACATCCCCAGCCCTATTTTGTATTTCATTTAGAGAAAGGTCTCAGTGAATTGCTTAGTAGCTTCCTTTTGCTGAGGCTGACTTTGAGCTCATGATCCTCCTGTCTCAGCCTCCTGGCCGCTGGGATTACAGGTGTGTACCACGGCACCTGGCTGCCTTGGGCTTTTGATAGCATGGCAGCCAGGTTCCAAGGGGCAGTGTCTTCAAGAGGAAAGAAGATGTAGCCAGGCTTGGTGGCACATACCTATAATCCCAGCTGCTTGGGAGGCTGAAATAGGAGGATCATGAGATCAAAGCCAGCCTCACCAATTTAGTGAGGCCCTAAATAACTTAGTGCAGCACTGTCTCAAGATAAAAAATAAATAAAAAGGGATGGGGATGTGGCTCAGTGGTAGAGTGATTACCTAGCATGTGGGCTGCCCTGGGTTCAATCCCCAGCACCACTAAAAAAAAAAAAAAAAGAGGAGGAAGAATCTGAGAATCTGGAAAGTGCCCATCCAAGGGATCAAGGAGAAAGCTATGAGGTCTCCTTTTAGTCTCAGAAACGTCATTTTGCCACATTTGTCTGGATACAAATGAGTCGCTAACACCAGCTCAGATCCAAGGGGAGGGGAATTGGACCCCACCTCTTGATGAGGAAGTGATGAGGTCACATTGCAGAAGAGCATGTGAGATGGGAGATTTTGTTGTGGCCTTCTGTGGAAGAGACAATCTGCCAGAGACAGTCTTTCCTCCCTGATGGACTGGAAGCTGGGACATGAGATTCAGAATGGCCATGGAAACTTAAAGAGGAAGCTTATAGACATAAGGCCACTTGGAGTTGAGCTGAGAGATGCAGGGGAGAGAGAAAGGTGGGGTGCAGAGAGGGAGAAGGAGATCAGGTTGAGAGAGATCAGGTCTACAGGGCCTCATCTGAGCCTTGGGCCCTACTCCTCTGTCCCAAGAGCCACTAATCCCCTTAGCTTAGCTCAGTTTGAACTAGTTTTTTTCTTCCCCTCTTTTGGTTGGTTGTTTGTTCAATCACTTGGAGAAGAAGTGGCCCTAATTAACGCAAGGAATTTTCCTCCCTTTTTCAGACTTTCCCATGTTGCTTGAATTTTCTACCAGAAGCATGTTGCATTGTCAGTGTTGGAAAAATGTCAACTCAAGCAAGCATTTGGTGAGTCACCGGTGACAAGAACCATGACTTTACTAACCTCACATTTTGATCAATTTGAAAACTAAAATCCTTCGCCTACCATTATCTCTTGCTTGTCAAAGGGCAGCACCTTAGAGAACAGAAGTGCTCACTAAGTTCTCAAGCCCTTTCCAACGAGGCCATCCAGTTCCTCACCAAGTGGTGTGAAGCGTTTTGGCTCAGCTGGTTCCTGGCCCGAGGCGCCCTCCATCTAGGCAGGAGACGGAAGCAGACAGGATTCTTCTGATCAAGGGCTATAGCACTAGAATGGCAGTAGAGTATGTCAGGCAAATCATGGAGAAGGAGAGAAGTCTAACTAAAATGGAGGCGAAGGAGTGTTTCATGCAGTCTGACCAGCTCGATAGTGGGGCCTTACGTGATGTACGGTAGACATGATGCAGACCAGAAGGCTCCAAGATAGGGAGCATGATCTGGGGACTTGTGGGGAGACTGGGATGATAGGTTAGAGCCTGAATTGGTGAGGGCCTTGAATGCCAGGAAAAGGAGGTTTGAGTTTACCCTGAACATGATGAGCAGTCACTGGAAGGATCCAACCAGAAGTATCATGATCAGACTTGAGAAGAGAAGCCAGCTCTGATGGTGTAGATAACAGGAGAGAAGTGAGACCACGCAGGTGGCTACTGCAGTAGTCCAGGCAGTCAGTAATGAGGGCCTAATTTATCCTGTACCTTCTAGCTGAGCCCCACCTAAGAGCAAACATTTCCTGCTGCCTATGACCAGGGCCCAAGCTTATGGAGAGAGATCATTCTGGTGTTTTCTAGAACTACATTCTGAACCTTGGTTCTGGCTCTAGTTAGGGTGCATATGGAACGGGGAGTACTTTATCTCCCTCATTCAAGAAACTACTGAGAAATCCCCAGATTGGAAGCAAGTCTTCAAATAATAACAGCAAAAAAAAAAAAAAAAAAAAAAAAAAAAAACCTGATAAATAAGAATCACCATCGCCTACTGCAAGACAGCATAAACACTTCACATGGTTCACTGAAGTGCTTTCCTTGTCGTGAGCTTCCCATGGGACCAGCAGGCAGGTCTCCACCACCCTGCAGCCCCAGTGCCAGCCCCAAGAGGCTCCAATGTTGAGGAGAGGGGTGGGAGGCACCCTGCTTCTCTGTCTGCTTTGGGGCCTGCTGGTTCTCCAAAGGGATGGGCTGCTTTCCAGTTTCCCTCTGAAACCTGCCCCGACTCCCCCACATGGAGGATTGATAGGTCTTTCCCAAATTGTGTGTCCCTGTGCTATTGCTTCCCCATCGTCCTCCCCTCCTCCCCTCTGTGCCTTGTTATCTTTGCAGTACTGGGTGTGAACCTGGGGGGTGCTGTACCACTGAGCTACATCTCTGGTCCTTCTAAACATTTTATTTGAGACAAGATCTTGCTAAGTTGCCAGACTGGCCTCAATCTTGCCATCCTCCTGCCTCAGCTTCTGGAGTCACTGGGATTACAGGTGCCCATTCACTTTTCCAACTAAGAATCCAAATTCCAAAGGAAGTTTATAGTCTCCAACTTAATAGAGGCTGCTGACTAGCTCCGACTGGTGTAAGCCCATGTCCAACCAGGAAAAATGAGGGGCAGGGAAGAGGAAAAGGGATAGAAATTGTCCCTTAAGCTGGAGGCGGATGAACAGGGGAGATGAGGATCCAAACACCTTCTTTGGAGCCTCCCTGTGTCTGGTGTGCTCAGAAATGGGGGAGAAATTGGTGCAGCCTCCACGGGCAAAATTGAGCAGTTGTAGTGTGTGCGGCCCGTGGTACTTAAATGCAATAGCTGATCTAATCACCAGTCTAGTTCTCTGGGAGGCTTTTTGCTGCATTTTAGCACAGAAAAGTGTTGTCTTTCTCTCTTTTGTGGCTCAAGCTGCTATTTAAGAAAGCAAAAAAAAAAATCAATATGCCTTCTTCTGGCTTTCAGTCTTTTTCCCCCAAAAGGTGTTTCTTTGGGAGGGGGTGGAGGTGGAAGGGGGAGTTGAGAAGCGTTTTTGTCATTCATAAGCCACGGTGACAAATCCTTGACATCATTCGCGGTTCCTATCGATCAGCTCCATCCGAGGCACCAGAGGACAAATAGAAATCATTTGTCTGTCCTGGCTCCCAAACAGCCCTAGACAAAGGGCTCTGCCAGCAATCAGCAGCTGGAGGTATTAGCAGTGGGTCAAGTTCGGAGGTCAGAGGTCAAACAGGTTGTCATCAGTTTCTCACAGCTATCAGAGCAAGGGCGGGGAGGGGCAGAGTAAAACCCACCAGCACCACAGCTGGTTCTTATTAGCCCAATCCTGCTTCTTTGTAAAGAGAGATGGGCCACCATCCCCAGGGACACCCTGGGGTACCAGGTTTCACGGGATGGCGGCAGGGCCGGGGGGTGGTGAGGGGCTGAAGAAAAGAAGCAAGAAGATCGGAGCTCTGCCTCCTGTTGTCTGTCCTTCCTGCTCTCCCAGGGGAAGCTCTGAGTTATTCTGTCCTGGGTTCAGAGAGAGAGACAGAGAGAGAGAGAGTGTCAGAGAGAGACAGAGAGACCTTGGTTTCTCTGGGAGAACAAGGAACAAGTTAATCCTATAAAATTGGAAGTGACTTAGATGAACTGGGAGACAGGAAGCAGCCAAGGGACAATTGAGTCATTTTATGTCCCTGATTACACATCACCTGTTTTGGTTTCTCCTCCCATCTGCTGGATAAGACCTGATATTTAGGGGCATTAATCTAGAGAAAGCGCTGGAAGGATGGAGGTGGCAAATCTAGCCCCAGTGGAGTGACGCATAGAGCAGGTGATGTGCAGGAGAATCATGACAGATAGGATGACAACTGGCAGCCCTTCAATGAGCACTCACCACCAAGGTCCTGGGCCTGATGCAGAGATGAGCTCATTTATACATCCCAAGAACCCTGTGGGCACCTATTGGCCCCTACTGATAGGTGGGAAGACTGAGGCTCAAAGAGATTAGATCAGCAGAATTGCTGAAGCCACAAAGCACATGCCCGAGAAGTGCATCTCCAGGGAACAGAAGGAAGGGACCTTTGACAGGATCCACTCCTCCGTGGATACACACCCACCCGATAGGAACACAGCAAGAATTCTGTGTCCCGCATCTCATGGGCTGCTCTTTTGCAATGCCTCCAGACACCCAAGGGCTGTATCATCCTATGAGGATGAAAGAACCCAGAACTGGTATTTGCAGCTCCAAGGAGGACCCGCTGCGGGGAGATAAAGGTGATGTGGGTGTTTTGGAGCTCACCAAGGTGGTAACATTTTGAGGGCTCCCTGGCCTAGGCTGAAGGGCAGGACTTGACCCTGCCAATCAGCTGTCACATCCAGCTCAGGAGCATAAAAAGGACAGCTTCTTTTCAGGGCCACACAGTCCCTAGGAGACAGGAAAACACAGGCTTGTCTGAAGGCAGATGAGCAGCCTGCTGCTCACAGGCCTCTGCTAAGCAGCAACCCTCTCAAGTCTAAGGGGCTCCAGGGGATGCAGGAGCAGGGTTGATGGAGGTGGTGAGCGAATTCTTTGATGCACCTGTTACTTGTTCCAACCCTATGAGACCTTTAAGACGTGGGAGAAAATAAAGATAGGGGCAGTAGTGGGGACTGAAGTCTTTGAAAGAAATCTCAGTGGTCCTTGTGGGATACATGTCCTTCTGAGACAGAACCTCCCAAACAACTAAGTCCCATAGCTATAAAAGGGGTGAGGGACCTTCAGATCTGCACATGAGATCAAATTATATAAAACAAACACAAACACGTGCATGTTAAGCTGCTGAAACCTGATGAGGTCAGTGGATTGTCTCAATGTCAATTTTTTCCTGGTTGTGATATTGTACTATAGTTATGCTATATGTTACTATGTGGGAAAATGGATGGAGAGTATATGGGAGCTCTTCTATTATTATGACTGCACTTGAGCCTACAATGATTTCAAAAGAAAAAAAGTTATAAAAAGAAAAAAAATTAAGGAGCAACAGAGCTGTGTTCTCTGCTGCTGACACAGACACAGGAGAAAAATAAGCTCTCAGAGCCACACTCTTCTCAATGTAGAAAGCAAATAAGGAAGATCCATTATACTTAATCACAATTAATTATTAACCCATTCTTGAAGGAGAAAACTGAGGCCAGGGCAGTGTCATCATCTGCTAGAGACTCTGGGGGCTGAGCAGGCATCCCAATCCTGGTTGGCTGACTCCAGCACCTGGGCCCTTTCCACCATGCCACAGACGGCAAGCTGCCTAGAAATAGTGTCCCTGTTTCCAGAGCACCAGGAAGTATGCTCTCCAGGTGTAGATTTAGCTCAGGAAGCAAAACATGTTGATTCCACCAAACAGCCATGAAACACTTTGCCTCTCAAGAACATGGAGGGGTAGTTTAAAAAGAAGAAGGAGAAGAAGGAACAGGGTGAGGAAGAGGAGGCAGGGAGAGGGAGGAGAGGAGGGGGGAGGGAGGAGAAAGAAGAAGAGGAGTAAGAGGAGGAAGAGGAGGAGCAAGAGGAGGAGGAGGGGGAGGAGGGAGGAGGGACAAGAGCAGGAGGAAGAGGGGGAGGAGGAGGAAGAGAAGGAGGAGGAGAAAGAGGAGGAGCAGTAAGAGGAAGGGGAGGAGGAGGAGGAAGGAGGAAGAAGAGAAGGAGAAAGAGGAGGAGCAGGAAGAGGGAAGGAGGAACAGGAGGAGGAAGAGGAGGGGAGGAGGAAGAGGAGCAGGAAGAAGAGAAGCAGGAGGAGGAGGAGCAGGAGGAGTGAGGAGAAAGAAGGGGAGGAGGAGCAGCAAGAGAAGAAAGAAAAAAAGAAGACCCTGAATCCTAGTCTATGCTCCTTCCAGAAGATGAACATGCCCACAGATGAGCTGAACTTTCACAAGAGTGACACAGGGTCAGAGAAGGGACAGAGCTGTGGGAGAGGTACACAGGGAGCACCTCTTGGCAGAGGACAGCTACATCTCTTTTTTTTTTTCTCCAATATTCTCATACCAATAAAAATGTGCCTAATGTAAAATTTCTCATTGTAACCATTTTTAAGTTTCTAGTTCAGTGTTATTAGTGAAATCTCAGGACTATCCCCACCATCCATCCACAGAACACTTTACTGCTTGCAACTCTGTATCCATGCAACAGTAACTCCCCATTCTCCCTCCCTGCAGTCCCTGACAATGACCATCTACTTTCTGTGAATTTGACTACTCTAAGCCCTGCTAAGTGAAATTATTCTGGATTTGTCCTTTTGAGACCAGCTTTGTTCACTTAGCATAAGGTCCTCAAGGTTCATTCATATTGTAGCATACATCAAATTTTTCTTCCTTTTTAAGTCAATATAATATTATACTGTATGGATATGCCACATTTTCCTTACCCATTCATTTGTTGATGATCACCCATTCATCCATTGATGGGCACCTGGGTTGCTTCCATGTTATAGCCGTTGTGAAAAATGTTATTATGAGCCAGATGTAGTGATGCACACCTGTAATCCCACTGGCTCAGGAGGCTGAGGCAGGAGGGACCCCAAATTTAAAAGTCAACCTCAGCAACTTAGTGAGGCCCTAAGCAACTGCACAAATATCTTTTCAAGACCTTGCTTTCAATTCTTTTGAGTGTATACCAAGAAGTGGAATTCCTGCATTATATGGTAATTCTATTTTTAACTATTAGAGGAAAAGGAACAGCTCTGTGTGAAGGGTCATATGCTTTGGTTTTAGTTTTTATTTTGTTTGCTTGGTTTGTTATTGTTTTAGATAATTAATATGTGTACATGGTTTACAATTCAAAAGGTTCAGAAGGGGTGAAGTCTTCCTCCCAGTCCTGTTCCCAGGCACCCAGTTCACCTCCCTGGAAGTAACCAATGTTATGGGCTTCTTGCCTACTCTCAAGAGAGATCTCTTGAGATCAATCAGGTATGTGCAAACACGTATATCTATTAAAGGATTTGACAGGGAGAGAAGAGAAGAAAGAAAGGGTACCAAGGAGGTTAGAATTTTCATGGAAAAGACGTCATCCATATAGACATAATTTTTCTGTCTCTGATTTAGGGTGTCTCTTATAAATAGCATATAACTTGATTGGACTTTTTACTCAATCTTTAAGTCTTGTCTTTTAATAAGGAGGTTTGACCCATTTACATTTTTTTCTGAGTTTAACTGATCTGATTTTATTAATAGAGGGAAAGAATTCCTGTGGTGTAAATGATTGCCTTTAGTCTTACCTCCGGGTTCTTGCTTTCGGAGATTTTGATCTTCTCATTTCTGCTGTCTCTTTTACCTTTCTTTCCTAGTATTTTGGAGGATTTTATTCCATACTAGTTAACTTTAAAATTATTTAAAAGTAGCCTGTACTTTACAATCATTTAGCATTTTTATTTTGAGACACTTCAACTATAAAGAATAATATAACCAATACCTACATTCCTACCATCCATTATTAGTGTGTCAGAAATCAATCAATAACTGTTTATCTCCAAATCCACCAATATTTACCTTGCTTTGTGATCCTGAGCTAGATTTTGTAAACACTTCTTTACTAGTGATATACTGTTAGGCTCTGTGTGTAGAGGGTGCTAAAGGAACATTGTCCCATGATGCAGCACTGCCAGCAGCATATGGGAGACCAAGTGGTGCTTACCCTCCAGGAAATTACACTGGTTTCCCTGTGGGCTGCCCCCTGCTTGCCAGTCAGGTCCTTCCAGCTGTGGACCAGCTATGGTTTGAAGCACCTCTGTGAATTCTGTGAGTCCACAGTCCCACCCCTGTAAGGTTTGAATTCAGTCTAGGGCTCAGAGCTTCTTCTAACTGTGGCTTTTCTTGGGTATTCTTCTTAGCCTCACTTCTGCCACTTTTCTTTAGGGTTCCTTTGTTAGTAACCACCTTTCACTACTGAAAAAAAAATGCTGGGTGGGATGGAGATAGGACATTGTATGTGCTAGGCAAGTGCTCTACCACTGAGCTACAAACCAGCCCCTTGGTCAAAAAAAAAAAATCTTTTTTTAAACAGAGAGAGACAGAATTTTTTAATATTTTTATTTTTTAGTTTTCGATGGACACAACATCTTTATTTTATTTTTATGTGGTGCTGAGGATCGAACCCAGCGCCCATGCAGGCCAGGAGAGCGCACTACTGTTTGAGCCACACCCCCAGCCTCAAAGTTTTTATATTAAGTTTTCTACTTGTCTAGAATGTGCAAGGCCCTGGGCTCAATTCCCAGCACCACCAAAAAAAAAAAAAAAAAAAATTGTGGTTTCTGACTCCTGATTAAACTCTGACTGCTACATTTAATTAAGTTAATATGTTGTTGGATTTTTCTTGCTGTTGTTTTCTTTTGTGGAAATTACACATTAAAGATAGCATTAAGTTCCTTCTAACCATCATTTCCAGTTTTATACCCTCTCTCCAAGAGGGAGCCGTTGTTATGAGTTTGGAGTGCACCTTTCCACTCCAAAAAATAATTTCCTGGGCTGAGGGTGTGATTTGGTAGTGCTTAGCATGCATGAGGCTGAGGGTTTGATCACCAGCACCACACACAAAAAAATCCTCTCTATTCATACATATCCATAAATAATATACACTCTTTTTACCTTAAAAAATGTGTATAAATGATACACTCTTCGTGTTGTTCTGAATCTTGTTTCTATCCACCCAATATTACACTATTTAAAACTCCCCATATGAATATGTGTAGATTGAACCCATTTCTCATAAACTGCTGTATAATATCCCATCATATAAACATATGTCCTTAATCCATTCCCCCATAGATGACCATGTAAGTTGTTTCCAATATTTGGCTACATGATACGCATGCCAGAACTTCTCCAGGGAACATAGTAGATGGAATTTTATGAATAGGTCACAGAAGATACACATTAAAAATCTGCGAATTTGCTCTTCTGAGTGGCAACATTTACACTTCCTCTAGCCAAGTGTAGCAGTATGGTACTCATGTCCTCACCAACACTTTGTACTGTTAGACCTCATCACTTTTCTCAGTCTGGTAGATGAAAAATGGCATCTCACTTTTCTTCTCAGGGCTTAAGTGGCCATGTGAATTGTCTGCTCATATTGTTTCTCACTTTTCTGTTGGGTTGTCTTTTTTTTACAGGTTACAGGAATTCTTTGTATATTCTGATAGATACAAAAAAATTGTAGGTATCTCCCAGTAATTTGCCCACCTTTTAACCTTGCTTATGGTATATTTTTGCATTAGACAAGAGCCAATTTTAGTAAAGTCAAATAAATCTATTGTTTTTATTTGATAAGATGTTTTTATTGTGTCTTTCTTATTTGAGAAATTGTTCGCCATTCTGGGTTTTAAAAATTATTTTTTAGCTGGGTGTGATGGTGCACGCCTGTAATCCCAGCGGATAAGGAGGCTGAGGCAGGAGGATGAGTTCAAACCAACCTCAGCAATGGTGAGGTGCTAAGCAACTCAGTGAGAGCTTGTCTCTAAATAAAATACAAAATAGGGCTGGGGATGTGGCTTAGTGGTCGAGTGCCCCTGAGTTTAATCCCTGGCACACACAAAAAACATTTTTTGTTTATATTTTTCTAATTGTTTTTCACTTTAAAACATCTATATTTTAGTTTTGTGAATGATATAGTACAGCTTTATTATTAAATAGTATTTATTTTCTCTAGTGACTAATGGTGACATCTCTAACATATGCCATGTTCCTATATGTAGGAAAGTAGAATGTAGCCCCTTAGTTAATTTTTTTTTTGCATTAAAATTTTTCTGTAGCAGTTCAACTTGCAATAGCTAAACTATGGAACCAACCTAGGTGCCCTTCAGCAGATGAATGGATAAAGAAAATGTGGTACATATACACAATGGAATATTACTCAGCCTTAAAACAGAATGAAATTATGGCATTTGTCAGTAAATGGATGGAGCTGGAGAATATTATGCTAAACAAAATAAGCCAAATTACAAAAAAAACAAGGGCCGAATGTTCTCTGATATGCCAATGCTAACTTACAATAAGGGCAAGTGTGGGGGGGGGGTAGGGAGGAATAGAGTTACTTTAGATTAGGTAGAGGGGAGTGAAGGGAGGGGAGGGAGTGTAGGGGTAGGAAGCAAGTAGAATGAATCAGACATTATTACCCTATGCACATATATTCGACATCATGTACAACCAGAAAAATGAGAAATTATACTCCATTTATGTATGATGTATCATAGCGCATCCCACTGTCATGTATAACTAATTAAAACAAATAACAAATCATAGAAATTTTTTTTCTGTAGATATGAATGTGTTCCTGGACTATTCTGTTTTATTGGGGTTTTAATCTGTGCCTGTGTGATTAGCACCAAGCTGCTGTAACAAGAGTCCCAACACTCATGACTCAAAGAACAGTTCCCACTTGAGCTCATCTCCATGGAGGCTTTCAAGGTCCCACGTTCTTCTATCTTGTGGCTCATCATCCTTTGTTGAAATCCAGGTCCTGACACATTTGTGTTCCAGTCTGGAGGAGGGAATAGGAAGGAATATGACAAAAACAACCTGTGGCATTAAGAATCATAACCCAAAAGGGGGACATATCATTCTGCTCAGATCCCACTGGCAAGAACATACTCTTATAACCTCACCTAACTGCAAAAATGACTTAGAAATGCAGTACCCCATTAGGCTGCCACACGCCTGTCACTATTATGCAAGAAGGGAAGACTAGATATTGGAGGACAGCTAGTATGTCTGTGATAAACCTTGGCCAGTGTCACACTGCTCTAATGACTCTCCCCACTTGTTGGCTAGCTCCCTTCATGTTGGCAAATGGCAACAATGTCTCCAAGTATCTTATTGGAGACATAAGGGCATTAGTTATTTATCACTGCTTTATGAAGTAACCCAAAACTTAGTTGCTTAAATAATAACCAACAAATAAAAATGTTACAGCAGAAAGAGGGCATTGCTGGGCTCAAATTCTTGCTTGAATTGTTTCAACGCTGGTCACTTGGAGCTCTTTCAGATGGCTCCTAAGTCTCTTAGACATGTCCCCATGGATGGGAATCATTTTATATGTGAACACTTCCTTAGTTTTTTGGCACTACAAGGTACTCCAGGCTCATCTTCTGTATTTCTTGTCCTGGTACTAGAAGCAGGTATTTCTCCAAGGGCCCTAGAGAGCTGAGTTCTAGGTATGCTCATTGCTACTGAAGGTCATTGCCTCTTGGCTCTGTCAGTGGCAGAGCAAGGAAATATGTGTGTATACTAACCACCAATGCAAACAGATCTACAGATGCCTACAAAATTCCACATGAAGCCATCTGTGCCCACATGAAGCTAAACATAGATTCACAAAGCCCCTGACTCTAACCAAATATTACCTGGATCATTCCAGCCAATCCCTTGCTTATCTGGAACTTCCCACAATCTCAGCAAGAGCCCCAGCTCCCATCCAGTAACTTAAATGTTCCATTTCAGTAGGTATATATAGTGGTTCAGAACTGTTAGCCCTTTCATTTAATTCTAAATATTTAATTAATTTTCACTGATTTACTCTTTGGCCATGAATTATTTAGAAGCTTAGTTTTTAGTTTCAAAGCACAGAGGAGTCTGTTAGCTCTCTTCCTGGGACTGATTTCTAAGTTTCTTGCGTTATGATCTGAAAACATGTTCTGTCTAATGTGGATCCTCGGAATGTTTTGAGATTTCCGCTGTAACCTAAATATATACAATTCTGGTAATAGTTCCATGTGTAACTAGAAAAAGGAAAGTATGGATTTTGGTACTTCTACTGTATGCCATTAAAAACATCGTTACAAAAATAGAGAAAGTATACAAATGTTTGAGATAATGTAAAATGAAAAAAAAAAAAAACCCTCAATACACACTATGTTTGTGCAATGTAAACTCTTCAGGCACAAAGACTGGCAAAGAATCCACAAAAATGAAAGTATCGACTTTGAGTGGTAGGATTCTAGGTAATTTTTTTTTCTCTTCTCAAAATTGTATTTAATGTTGCTTTATTATTTCTATAATTTATAAAAAGAGAAAATATTGATCCCAGAAAATATTAGCTTGATAAATGGACACTGGGTCAAAAGCCTTTAATTCTATAGATATTTTTTTTTAGTTCCTGCTATGTGCAGGGAACTGCCATACACCCTAGGGACCCAGGATTGAGAATCTGAGGTCACTTTCTTAAGGGGCTCTTCATTCAGGAGGAACATGGCAAGCACCAGGAATTCCCACACAGGGTGGACAGTGAGTGGGCCCCGCAGAGACCCACCATCCTGCAGTTGGAAAACATGATTGGAGAAATTAATTTAGATTCAGCAGGAGGGGGTATGTCAAATTCCCTTATGGCACCACAGAGGATTCCAAGAAGTGGACCCAGGGAGGAAGGGCTACCGTAGAGAGGAGATCTTGAATAATACTAAAATCTGATGCTTGTCTAAGATTTTATAGTTTACAGAACTTCCCAACACACACACACACACATACACACACATAAATAAATAAATAAAACAAGAAAACCCTCACTGCTACCTACCTATATCTATGCTACTTATCCTATAAGGCAGATATTACCATTTTGATACCCAATTTTAAGAGTTGGAAACTGAGGTTCAGAGAGGAGAAGCAACTAGTCCACAGTTCCACCACTAATAAGTGCCAGCAAGGCAGGGCTTGATACTAGTTGCTATATATTTATTGGGGGGGGGGCAATGCTGGGGATTGATTCCATGGGTGCTTTCCCAATGAGCTACATCCCCTTAACCCCCTTTTATTTTTTATTTTGAGAGAGTTGCTGAGTTGCTGAGGCTGGTCTCTAACTTTCCTCCTCCTGCCTCAGTCTCCCAAGTAGCTGGGATTACAGGTACGTACCACCATGCTTTTAACTGATGTATTATATGTATTTATTTTAAATTCATTTTGAAAGTACTGAATGTGACTTCATTAATAATGTTTTTGGTGGGGGGAGATACTGGGGATTGAACTCAAGCATTTGACCACTAAGCCACACCCCCAACCCTATTTTGTATTTTATTTACAGACAGGGTCTCACTGAGTTGCTTAGCGCATCACCATTGCTGAGGCTGGCTTTGAACTCTCAATCCCCCAAGCTGCTGGGGCACCCAGTTTAATAATATTTTTTTGCCTCAACAAGTATTTTTATGTAGTTTTATACACACACACATACACACACCAGGGATTGAACTCAGGGGCACTCAACCACTGAGCCACATCCCCAGCCCTATTCTGTATTTTATTTTAGAGGCAGGGTCTCACTGAGTTGTTTAGTGCCTTGCCATTGCTAAGGCTGGATTTGAACTCATGATCCTTCTGGTTCAGCCTCCCAAGCCACTGGGATGACAGGTGTGTGCTACTGCGCCCATCTGCCTCAACATGTATTTACTGAACCCATATTGTGTGCTGAGCCCTGTGTTAGCTACTGGGATACAATGATGAGCAAAACAGCTCTAACTCCTTCTTCTTTTTTTTTTTTTTCCTGGTACTGGGGATTGAACACAGGCGTGCTTTACCACTGAACTACATCCCAACCCTTTTTGCTTTTTATTTTCAACAGGGTCTAAGTTGTTTATGGACCACTAAATTGCCCAGGATGGCCTTAAATTTGAGATCCTCCTGCCTCAGCCTCCTGAGTTGCTGGGATTACAGGCATGTACCACTGTACTCAGCTAGTTCCTGTCTTTATAGAGTATACACTTCAGCCAAGGGGCAGACACTAGGAAGTATGCTCATAAATAAATAAATAAATATATGTGACAAGCACTTTGAAAGAAAAGAAAAAGAACAGAGTAATCCTATTCTGAATTGGCACAGAAGGCAAAGAGCTAAAAACATTTGGTGAACACCATTAAGGATGACAATACCACATACTTCTGTCTATAAATTTCCCTGTAAGTACTGCTTTAACTGCACCCTACCCACTTCAATATTAAGCACATTCATTATCGTTCAATTCTAAATATTTAGTAATTTTTATTAGTTTCTTTTTAACCCACAGATAATGCAGAAGTAAAAAATTCTGTTTTTTTTTTTTTTAACTTCTAAACATGTGAAGTTTTGTTACCTCGCTAACAGTTAATGTGTTTGTTAGCTCTCTTTCTGTGGTTGATTTTTAATTGTATTGCTTTGTGGCCTGAACACATGTTCTGTATAATGGCAATTCCCTGGAATGTTTTTAAGACTTCCCTTGTGACCTAATAAGTGCTCTCACTGGGCTACTCTTCATGTCTAATTGGGGTGTGGGGGGACACAGTATACATTTTGGTATAGCAATGCCATTAAAAGGATTATTTAAAAGATCATGACACTTGAAAGATGAAAAGTTGCCCGAGAGAAGATCACTGGGAGCTGAGGGAAGAAAACTTGTGAAGACGTTGGGGCAGGAAGGAGCTGGAAGCCTTGGAGGCATTGAAATCCTAACGCTGACAGTGAGGCTGTAGCCAGAGAGAGATGGGGGCAGACAAGCAGGGATTGGGGTGACTTAGGCAGGGGCCACATTTTAAATAAATAAAACAGAAATTAATATAAGTAAACCACAACCAAATAGCATTCCAAGAACCAATCATAACTTCCGGTGCTCCCATTCCCCTCCCACAAAAAAGTGGGGTGCAGAGTGGGGATGTAGCCATGTGGTGGAGTGCATCTCTAGCGCTTGGCCCTGGGTTTGATTCCCAGTAGTCCCACTGCGCGCGCGCGCGCACACACACACACACACACACACACACACAGTAGGTATGGCCTGATTTAGGAGTCAGACAACTCCTCAGGCCAGGGCACCCTGCATCTTCTGATTCCCAGCTGCAAGCCTGATTCCCTCCACTTCCTCTCTGCAGCAGGCTCCTCACCTGGGGATAATATGGACCCCTCAGAGAGACTCCCAGAGCTGGCGACAGACATCACAGATGTGCAGAACTGCCAGTGCTCCACCCCTGTCCTGCTTCCGTGTCTTTTTTCAGCCCAGTGAGGACCTTCTCAGAGTGTAGAGGTAAAGCCTCCAGCTGCAGTGTGCCAGGTTCTCTGCTAGCTGACCTGGCAGCCGAGACTGCAGGCGTCCCCATGTTAGCACCTGTAAAAATGGGGACCATCGCTCGATCCACCTCACATTGGAAGAAGGGTTAAATGAGAGAATAACTCACTCGAAGGACCTGGCACGGAGCCTGGCACATAAACTCGCTCAATAAACATGTTATTGCAGTCCCCTGCATTCAGCATCTCTCCCCCCACCGCCCGCAACACATACACCTCCATCTCTAGCCCAGTATCATTGCTGGATAAATGTCAACCAGGACAGGACGAAGGCCTGCTCAGGGTGTCCTTCCCTCCCTTCTCGCTCTCGCGCTCTTTCCCTCCAGCCCGGCCAAGGGCAGCGCCAAGGGCGACCGCGGAGGGCGCAGCTGCCCAGGGCGGGCGGAGCGCCACCCCCACCCCATCACCGCGCGCGCGGCTGCTCTAGAGCATCCAACTTCATTTCCACTTCAATTTTATCAGCGGCCCGGGAGCCGGGCAGGAGATAGGAGACCGGCCCTGACACGAATTAGCCCGGAGATCGCCTGATAAGGCTCCGCAGGCCTCCCGGCGCTCGCCTCCCTCGCCTCTCCTTTGTGTCCACCTTGCCTCTCCGCCACGCCGCCTTCCATCCCCGCAGCGCCGGCCCAGGCAAGCGAGGATGTTTGCATTTGGCGGTCTTTACCAAACCCAGGCGGGCAAAGCCCTGGGATCCGGGACCTGCACGCTCCTGGGTTTCCCCGCCCCGGCTCAGGGCCGGGACAGGTCACCGGAGATGATTTCCGGGCGCAGGGGCCTCGCTGCTCCTCCCCGCAGCACACCAGTGCAGGGACAGCTTGAGCCTGGAGTGGCTGGAGCACCCGGGGAGCGCGCTGGGGGGGGGGGGGTTGTCCCAAGGGAAACCTGTCCCGTGCCAAGGACTTTTACGTGCCATCCTTTTGAATCCTCCCTGGATCCCTGGGAAATGACATCGTTAGAGGAGAAACTGGAGGTTCAGAGTGGAGAAGGTAACTGGAGGTTCAGAGTGGAGAAGGTACTCACCCAAGGTCACACTGCACCTGCACCTAAATGATCGCTAAGATTTGAACTTGAATCTACTCATTCCCTAGAACCTTGGGGGGGCGGGGGGGGGGGTGGTCCAGGTATATTTACATAAATGGTACTTTCCCCTACTACTTAAATTGAGGAATTGTTCCCAAAATTGGTTGCAAGAGAGGAGCCATGTATGATGAAGGCCACAGAGGTTTTCTGAGCTTCAAAGGAACCAGAATGGCTTCCTTCCTCCCACTCTCCCTTCTCCCACGTGCCCCCCTCCCCGGACCAGGACACAATCCCTCCCCAGAGGCCTCCCCCACTCCAGGTTTGACCCAAAAAGAACAGTGTGCTCTGTTCCCACTAGACTGATGGCGGAGGCTCAGGAACAGTCTCTGTAACCAAGAGGGGTCTCTCCCCCCAACCTCTTCCAGGGCCTGGGATGGAGAATGCTCGTCCTGCCTGGCTCCCCACCTCTGTTTCCGGGGTGCTGCTAGGGAAAATTTATGTCCCTCTCAGGTTTGGGAACCGATCCCATACTAAAAAGAAAGAAGAAAGAGAGAAAGAAATGATTTTAATTTTTTTTAGGTCCAGAAATGAAGCAGAAGTGAGTAAATTTTAATGAAACGGTGCAAAAATGACATCATTTACTCAGAAATCATTAATTTGTCAGCATTAATATTTCAGCTACAACATTGCCTGTCATTTTGTGCCTGCAATGACTGATAAATCTATAAAAGCGTGCTGCTAATTTACTGAATATTTATGTGCAGTGTCATTTGCAGAGTAAGAATGGAATTTATTTCATGCCGAGTTCTGCGGGAGAACATTCCCCACAAACCTTCACCCTGGTGGGTGGGGGAGGGCAAGGGGAGACTACAAACTTCCTGGAACACTGGTAACAGGATGGGGAGAAAAGGGCCCCAGGGCTCAGCCCCCCAGCCCCCTGTGCACATGGGAGGGACCACCCTACTTTTGCATTGGTAATACAAAATCATCCTTGGAATATCCTTAACTCCCCATCTTGGTGAGTCCACATTTTACCTGCCCTCCGCCATTTTCCTAAAACATTTCCTCTCCCAGGAAGGCACTCTGGGTTCTGTCACTCAGGGGTTACAATGGGAAGGTGGGGCTGCTACTCTTCAGAAGTATGGGACAGTCCCTTGGGAGAGGATGGCAGAGCAGGTGGATTCCAGGTCCTGGGTGGAGTATCAGAAGAGCATCTGAGATGAGGTGAGGTGCCAGAATGTGGGAGTCAGGCAGTGGGAGCTCCAGCTCTAGCTCTGTGAACAGTCTCAGCCATACGGGTCTCAGTGATCTCACCTGGAACATGGGAACACTACCTGTCCCCATTTCCAGAGACTCTGAGAAGATTGGTGGCTGCTACCAAAGTTGTTGTGATTCAGTCACATTCCCTGGCATTTCCCTGGGCCTCGAGGCTGGTTGGGCAAGGATAACGATCCTCTGAAATGTCACCATTTTACAGAGAGCATAATCAAGTCTCTACAAGGGGCACCATCTGCCCAAGGACCCCTTTCTCCCACTTCCCTACCCCATTCCAACAAGAGCACAAATCAAGCCTTCGGGTTTTGCACAATTTTGCTCAATTTCCTGCCTGAATGGCACTGGGTCTGACCCTCTGCAGGTGCTCAGGAAATGTTCGTGGAATCAATAAAGGACAGCTAAATCTCCCATCTCCTGAGAGCTCTTTGTCTCCTCCCTCCTCCTGTTCTGCACACTCGATCAGGAGTACTCTGATCCGTGGACTCTGCAGCTTCCTCCTCTGTAATCCCTCTCACAGGGTTCCTTTCTCTTCTCTGCCATAGGGCCCTGCTCTGATGGAGTCCTCCGTTCTGCTTTCCTGGACCACTGCTCGAGGGTCTCTGTGCCTCCCTTTCCCCCTCTGACATAGCCAGCAAGAGCTGCCAGGGTTTTCTCAGGGTCGGTCCTGAGAATGCCACATCCTGACTCAAAAAGCTGCCATGGCTCCCTGCTGCTGCAGAGAGGGCCCTTCTAGGGTCACGCCCTCCTCTTCTCTCTGGCCGACCCACCCACTCTTCAATATATATGTCTCCAAACCTGGGCACTCCCTTCTGCCCCTGTCCCTCCATTCCTCACAACTAAATCATGCTATTTACATTACAGCCACTCCAGAAAGCTCCCTGTGTCCCTCAGAAGAAGGCATCCTCTGTATGAATATATAACAATAAATCCCACCATTATGCACAGCTATAACGCACCAATTAAAAACATGGGGAAACAAAGAAGGACACCTCCTCATCCTCAGCCAGGCTGTGGGACAGGGAGCCACTTTTTCTCCCAAGTGGGTTCTGGTGTGGGAGAACCTGAGAGCTAGAAGAGGGGAGATGCATTGTCTGCATGCCAGGGAGAACACTGGGTGGGCGTCAGTATTATGTGATCTTGACCTTGCCTCTATGAAATGGGCTGGTATTGCTCTCTCCAGTCCAAAAGAGTCTGTCATGTACACCAAGCATAATTCCAGTCATATAGCAGTTGCTATACTATTCTTGGTAACTAGGAATGGGTGGCACATAACCATAATTCCAGTGACCCAGGAGGCTGAGGCAGGAGGATCACAAGTTCAAGTTCAAGGCCTATCTGGGCAACTTATTAAGACTCTGCCTTGAACTAAAAAATAAAAAGGACTGGGGATGTAGCTTCATGGTAAAGCATCCTTGAGTTCAATCCCCAGTACTGCAAATAAATTAATTAAATTAAGTTAAAATACTCAGGGCTGGGGTTGTAGCTCAGCAGTAGAGTGTTCACCTTGCATGTGCAAGACCCTGGGTTCGATCCTCAGCACCACATAAAAATAAATAAGCGAAATAAAGATATTGTGTTCAACCACAACTAAATAAATAAATATTTTTAAAAAGAAAATTAAAATACTCATTGAATGACAAACCTCTAAGATCTGTTCCATGTGAGGGTTCTGAGATTCTGAGACTTGGTATCATTCAGGGAGACTTTTGGAACCACCAGGGGCTGGAGGGGAGTGCCTCACCGGTAACATGGAGGACAGATGTGCTTTCACATACTGATGCTATTTAACTCACAACAGCCCTGAAGACCGGCTTTGCTGTCCCTGATGCATAGATGAGGGAAGTGAGTCTAGAAGTCACCTAACTGGGCTCACACTCACATCCTTAGCTCCAAACTCAGTGGTCCTTCACTCTGTCTGATGCTTTCCTTGGCCCCAAGCCCTCAGTGGCCCATGAGACCCTGTGTGATCAAACCCTGGAAACCCTTTCCCACTTTGACTCCCGCTGAATCAGAGCCACACTGGCCTTCTGGTTGCTCCTTGAACACCCTAAGTTCATTTCCACTTTCTGGGCCCTCAGACTTTTGTTCCTTCTGCCTGGAAAGTTCTCAGGGCCAATGTCACCTCACAGAGGCTTTCCTTGACCACTCAGGCTTAAATGGGTGTTTCCTTTCCCTCCTACACGGGTCATGGTCTCACCTACCTGTGGCCTGTTTCTCCCCTGTGCCCTCCCTGAGGGAGGAGACTGGCTCCTGGCTCTCCCCTGCAGGCAGGCCTCTCAACAGCATCAGCTCAGGGCGGCTGCTGATCAGATGGATCCAGGACTTGCAGCTCTGGCTGGACGTTGGAGGGTGACTGCAAACTCCCCATCTTCCAGAAAGGTGTGGGCTCTGGGGTGGGTAGGGAGGCGAGGGCACAGATAGGGTAGGGTGGGGTCACCAGGAATGGAAGGTGCAGCCAACTCCCAGGGGCAAGGTCCAAGAGAGGCTGAAGCCCGGAGGGGCTGCCCACTCTTGTCCCCCGCCTCCCACCCCCCGCACCCTATGGCTCACACTCATTTCCTTCCCGGAGTCAGTCTCATTTGCTTTCCCTAAAAGCCGCTGGAGGAGCCAATATGTACGTGATGAATATTTCATCTCCTGAGCGTGGGTTTGCGGGAGAGCTGTGATCACCCGGGGAGGGAGCGCTGCCCAGCCGTGCCTGGGAAAGAGGGGGACTGAGAAGGGTGCTGGCAGCAGGGTCTCAAAGATGCAGGTTCCTACACTCATCTACCTGCTCCTGCTGACATTGACCGTGGGAGGCTCAGGGAGGGTGGGGCAGCCCTGGATCTGGGGCACAAATACTTCATGCTCTCTGAGACTGGCAGCGCTTCCTTGGGGTTCACCGATGGCTAAGGGCAGGCTTTACCATGAGCTCAGAGGCTCGAGTGGTCCAGGCCCAAGGTGCAACTGGCATGGCAGTAGCCAAAGGTGGGCCAAAGGTGTGTAGTGGTTTCCCAACCAGGAATCCTATGAATCGTCTCACTCTGGGGACCGAGGCTGGGAAGCCACAGTCTGGGAAAGGAAGGAGGGGACAGATAGAACACTGAGGAAGAGAGACAGGGAGAGATGTGCAAAATTCCATCTCTCCTGACCCATGCCCTGTCCTGTGGCCACTTTGCCTTCTCCCTCTCACCCAGGACCACAGCCTCCCCACAGCCTCCCCACAGCTCTGGAGTCTGATTGTCCTGGCTGCCAGAACTCTGTTCCCCCACCAGTTGAGTGACATTTGACCCTCTCTAAGCCTCTGTTTCCCCACCTGAAGCGCTCTTGGTCACCCTAGCCCACAATGTGATTCCAAAGGGCAGCAGAATGCCTGGGACACAATAAGGACTTCAGGGTTTTGGCGCCCACAGCACGCACACACCACCAGGACCACACAGACCCCCACTGCCACTCCTCCACCACCCACCTCTACTTAGAAAACAAAGGCCTACCCTTCCCTCTTTCACGCAGGGTCTCTCTCCTCTCTCTCTCCCCTGTCCACCCCCTTGCCACCCATCTGCCCTGCAGCCTTGAGCCTCCACTCAGAAGAAGGAGGGGAGGCATCCTGCTTCCAGGGCCTCAGCCAGTCCTGGGTCAAGATGACCCCTTGTGATGTCCCCCTCACCCCCAGCCCCAGCCCTCTGCAGCCAGATCCCGCCCCTCCCCCACTGGCCAGGCGCAATCCCATCCCCTGTCCCCACCCACCACATTACCCTCTGAATACTCTCATTATACCATTACTAATTAGGGCTGCTCAGCAAATTGGCGGCTGCATTAGAGGGAGACAGTGTGCGGGAGCATATGGCATAATATCGTATTAATGAACACTCTAAATTCAAACCCAGGTCAGCTGCTCGCTTCTCGCCCGGTGTCACCCACGCTGAAGGGAGGGAGTGGAAAAAAAGCAGTCAACCTTTCCCGGCCTCTCTCTCCAAACACACGTTCCCAGCGTGGGCGGGGCGGTGGGGCTTTTAGCCTTTCTGGCGAATGGGAGAGAAGTGAGAATGTGGGCTGCGTTGGGCTGCAGAAGGGCCTCCCCTTACTGTCATGTAGACGTGGACATGTAGACGTGGACACTTCCATCGGTACAGCTAATAATCATAAACCAGAGCCTGTGGCCAGGCTGGTCACCTGGACTCCCCGGGTCTCCTGGTCCCCCTGTGGAGGGCTTTAGCACAGCTGAAGGCCACTGGATGCTTTCTCAAGGTTGCAGGTGGCTGAACCGCAACTCTAGCCTGGAGTCGCCGCTCTTAAATCAGCACTTTACCTGCTGTCCAAGCCCACAGTTGGAGAATCGGACTTGGAGAGCTCACACAGGCAAACCTGGGGTGGACAGGGGTCCTCCTCCTTCTCATTCTCTCTCCCTCTCCTCACATTCTGCAGAATTCAGGGGCTGGTCTGGAGTCCTGGAGGTGCTCTCCTGCCTCCCTGCATCGTGGGAGGAGGCGAGGGTGGGGGCATGTGCGTGGGGCCACACTGGGTCCATCTGAGGAGGCCTGAGGGCGAAGGTGAGCTCTGAGCAAGGATCCTGAGAGGGGCGGAAAGACCTGAATCAAAGCTGGTGTGTGCCTCAGCCAAGGAGGGCAGTGCCCACGGATACCAGGAACTGGGCCTGTCCAAGGCATCCTGACAACTAGTTCTGTGCAGAGAGGAGTTTGAAAGGGCCTCCCTACATCATCCATCTTGCTGGTAATGGGATAACTGGCACACTGAGCTTCTAATTCCTCATTTCACATCAAGGCCAAGGGCTGCTCCCTACCTACTCCCTGCTGAGCCCAGAGACTGGGGATTGAGGGGAGGGGTGTTCCTCTCATAACTCTCCCATCTCTGTCCAGCCTCACCCCTGCTCTGCTCAAAGCTACCTTCAACTTTGCCTCCCTTGGGAAGCCTTCTCTGATTAAGAGCACAGAGCCCTTGACATCTGAGGGTGTCTTAGAGTCGCCTCTTACATGGTGTCCCCAAGTTAAGGACAGGGAGAGATGGGAGGGCTTAGCCAGATTCCCACCAAGCCAAAAAGTAAACAGAAAGAAAAATCCCTCTTCTCTCTGCCCATCCCACCCCCAACTCTGGGAGCTGGGTTTCTAGGATGAGACTTCTTTGGGGTGTCTCAAGTGTGTCCTGGTACTTTGGGCTAGGGTCAAGGTGGATTTCCACACCAAATGAGTCACGTCCAAGCCCCTCCACCTCCTTCTCTGGCTTCAATTTGTGAATTCAGTTCCCCAGTCCCCTCCCTGCCTTTGTCCCCCACAGCTGTGAAGATCAGCAGATGTTCCTGGTCTCTGAAAGGGTGTATTAGGAAACATTGTTTAGGAAGAATCTTCTCAGAGCAGGTGAGCCCTGGGGATGGCCCCTCTTCTCTCAAGTCTGATGGGGACATGGAGATCCTGTCCGCCTCTGGGTATATGTGATGTGCACATGGGAAGGACTAAGGGATAGTGGCAGGACACAGATTTCCTTAGTAGGAGCCAATTTGGAGTCAGGGAGGGATGGCCAAACTTTAACCTCCAGTTGCAGCTGGTCTCCAGGGAGTGAAGAGCTTCTCTCTGTACTTCTCCATCTGTAAAATGTGTTCGCTGCAGCTTCGTCAGGATTGGGGGATGCTTTTGTGAAAGACCTATTATTGGCTGAGCATCGGGAGCCTCCCTCCTCCCAAGCTGGCTCTTTGGCAATAAAGAGTGGCTTCAATAAGCCACTGACCCTCTCCCCAACTGTCGAGCAAGGATAGGGGATCGGGGTACCCTACACTGATGTCCAGAGGCCCCTGACAAGACCCTTGTTGGCAACAATGAATGGGGGGAGTGCGAGGGCCTCACCCCACCCCAGACCTGCAGTTCCAGGGAGAGGAGCTCCCTACCGGGGCAGGGGCAAGGGGATCCATCAAACCCCACTTCCACCCTGGCTGGCTATTGGAGCCACACTCTCGTCCCTGTACCCTGCTGCCTGCCACTCAGCCTCTCAGCTGTGGTCATAGGATCCTTTTCCTTTGTCTTCAGAACTCGAAGATCCTCACCCTCCTCCCCGTGGGTCTCCCAGCAGGGGAGCCCAGAAGGAGTAAATAATGGTTGCCCCTCCCAGCCAGGACCAGCAGGGGGTGGAACTGGATGCCAATTACTTATCTGCCCTCACCAAGCCATACCCACCCCTGCCCACAGCTGGAGCCCCCACCCCCTGGTAGGGGAGTAAACAAGCCCTGGAAAGGTGTTGGCTGCTCTCTGAATTTTAGAAGCTGCCTGTCTGGACTTGCCTGCGTGCTGGATGCCCCCCACTCCTTCTCACGGGAGGTAATAATTCGGCTGCATGGTGCGGCTCTGGCTCTGCCGTGTGTACGCATGCATGTGCAGGAGACCAAGATTCCAAGGTGGCTTGGCCTCTTCCCCAGGGAAGAGTGGCTGGGCTGGAAGGGGAGCCCAAAGGCCATCTCCTTGGAATCCTGAACCTGGGACCCAGAGGAGTAAGGAGAGGTGCTTAGGTGACAAAGCCAGAAGGACAGAGTCCCAGGCCCCGGTGAATTGTATTTTCCACAAGTGACCCCCATGGGCTGGAGCTCTGTTCAGGAACCCGTGGATTACCAGAACCCCAACTCCTACTTTGCATACTTGTCCCACTGGCCCTTAGTCAAGGGCAATCACATGTCACATGATTTGTGGTTCTCAATGCAAAACAAAAATGCAGGCCCTTTGTTTAAAAATATATGTGTATACTATTAAGGTTTTCAAGACAGGAACAGGAGAGCATTAAACCATTAAATCTTGTAAGCACAGGGCTCTGTGCACAGACCACCAGCCCGTGAACCGGCCCTAGGCTAGGACCATGTCAGACTGCTTCCTCTACAGCTGTGAAGATCTTGAGCACATTCTAGAATGCTCCTTTTTAGGGTTAGAGTATGACGGCCACAGCTACCTCACTACCTCAGCCTGGGAAGGGGAAACTGAGTCAGCATCCTGGGTTAACTCCTAGAATCCCAGTGGCAGGGACATGTGGCCTGGGATCAGATCGGAACCATCTCCTGCAGGGACAGAGGGCACAGGCTCTGGCAGCCAGAGCTGAGGCTCCTCAGAAGAGGACAGGGGCCAGGGTTTCCTGGCACTATTCTTTCTCCGTGTACCGTGTGTCCTGTCGAGGGGCACCTGTTGTTCACTGCTGTGGGTGTGCAGGGAATGCAGGTGCCGGGTGCTTCATGTGTGCACAGCCCAAGCGCAAGGCAGGTAAGCTCACCCCCACATGCCAGTGCTGCCCCCATGGGTGCCCTGGCCCCTGTGACGGAGGGCATGTTCCTATCCTGAGGCGTTCTGCATTGGAATTCAGGCCCTTGCCACCCTGGTTCCCCTCTTGCTAACTATAAACTATCTGATTTATATTCATTAACCAGTACTAGACAGCGGCAGGCACAGCGGACTTCAGTGGGGGACATGCCTCCATCGACAGGCAGACTGCATTTCAGTTAATTAAGGGGCTGTAATTGTTGTCCGGGACAAGGGTCCCCAGGGCACAGGCTTTGTAAATAACTACCCTCCACTGCCCCTACCTCTCACCCTGCCCCTCCCTCTCACCCTGCCCCTCCCTGCCTCAGAAGCCAGGTAAAGGGTTGGAGGCAGGAAAGAAGGCCACTGGGAGGTGGAGGATGCCCCTCCTACATCCTTGCCCCAGAAAGGCCACATGCCAGGGCCAGAGGTGGGCTGGGGGTCGCCTGAGCCAAGCATGGTGGGGCAGGGCCTTAGAAATCTGGATTTGACTTGTGCAAAACTGCCTGAGTCCAGAAAGGAAGGGCCTGACTACATGCATGCACTGGTGCACAGGCAGTCGCACATGCACACACACACACACACACACACACACACACACACACACACACACCCCCCTCCAGACCCAGTTGCTCATGCCATTTCCTCCTATCTGCCTACACACCCACCCTGTGAGTTCAGCCTGGGACCTGGATGCTGAGCAGTCTCTCTGGCATCTGTTAGTCACAGAAAACAGGGACTTCAGGTGGTCAGGCAGGGAACTAAAGAGAAAGGGGGTGTTATCTCACCAATCAAGCAAATGGAAGGGGGCGCTTCTTAAAAGGATCTAATGAGCTGTAATCCCAGCTACCCGGGAGGCTGAGGCAGGAGGATCACAAGTTGGAGGCCAGCCTGAGCAACTTAGTGAGACCATGTCTCAAAATAAAATCAAAAGGGGGCTGGGGATATAGCTCAGTGGTAGAGCATTTGCCAAGCTTGCAGACTATGGGGGGACTCTTCCAGTCTGATAAGGGTGGGGGTGCCATCTCAGAGCTCCCACTTTGATAGGGGAGAAGGTCCCTTCTCTAAGGAATTCCTGGTCTGACATAGAGTGAAAAGGTCTTGGAAGACACATCTGATGATACAGGTTCATGCTAAAGATGTCCATAGCAACCAGTGTCAACAGTTGGTCAGGCAGGGGAAGGGATGGTTCCTGAGAAAGTCCCAGAGGCTCTTGCAGGGGAGGGGCATCGAGAGCAGAGATTTGAATCAAGGGCTCATCTGTGGGTGCAGTTGAGCTTGTTGTACCAAGCTAATCTTTGCACAGATGTGCCCACTGTGTGCCAGGGATAGAATGGCAAATAAGATTGCTGGGGCCCCTTCCTCTGAGACAGAGGGTGGGAGACAGTGTGTGCCCTTGGGGGCATACGTGCCAACATGTACGCCCCCCATGTGTAGATATGGTGTGTGGCCTCAGTGAACGCATATATCTTTGGAGTGCCTGCTATATTTCAAGTGCTCTGTGGGGCCCAGGACAAAACAGCAAGCATGACAGACAGTGTTTCAGACCTCACAGAATTTACATTGGCTTGTGTATATACGTGCACACGTGTGCATGTGATGCATGTCCATGTCCCGTGCGTCTGTGTGAGCTGCTTTCAGGCTGCTCAATGATTCACACTACCCTGTGACCATTCCCGTGGAATTATTACGCTTGGACATGTTTGAATCTGGGACCATATGGGCTCACGTTGCCCCCCACCCCACTCCTTGCTGCAGGCCCAGAGAACCTACATGTGTTTGATTTACAACCTAAAAAGGTATTTGTTAGCCAGGTGCAGTGGCACACACCTGTAATCCCAGCGGCTTGGGAGGCTGAGGCAGGAGGATCGAGAGTTCAAAGCCAGCCTCAACAAAAGCGAGTTGCTAAGCAACTCAATGAGACAAAATAGGGCTGGGTATGTGGCTCAGTGGTTGAATGCCCCTGAGTTCATCCCTGATACTCACTCCCCCCCCCAAAAGGGATCCATTGCCCTTGAATCACTGATCACCATAAGCCAAATTAGAATCGATTCTTGTTAACGTCACTTGCAGTTGAGAATTATCTGTGCCCATACTCCAGCTCCAACCCCGACCCCATCGCAGGCACGTTTCTCAGGGCTGGTAACAACCCTCAAGGCAACTTTTGACAAGATGCTCTGGAAGCAGGGATTTCACTTGGCTCTATCTAGATGGAGTCTAGCAAAGAAGAGAAAATAAGTTTCCATGTCCCTCTCCTACCCACCCCACCACCACTTCCACCTATCAGCCCTTATCTGAAAGAAAAATTAGAGAGTTATTAGGAGTTTCATTAGGGGTGAGCAGGTTGGTAATGAAATTACATTTCAACTCCTTCTCAGCCCCTGTAAGTATTAAGTGGTTTGATCAATGGTGTTCACACAATTAATTCTGCCTGATTGCAGAGTGACTGTATCGACAGTTGGGTTTCCCACCTCGAACTCTGTCTCTGAGCCAAACGTGCCTGCAGGAAGCTTGGAGGGTGCCGGAGGGGGCCTGTCAGCGAACGCCTCTGCTGGCTGCCACGTTCGTGTTCATATAGATTATTTTTCTTTAAGCTTAAAGGAAATTTGGGTATCACACTAGAATTAGATCACTGAATTCTAGACCAGCAGAGGGGAGATAACCCACCCACCTGCCTGTCTCCCATTTATCCATGGGACTAGTGTTCCTGCACAGCTCTCAGGCCAAGTCCATCCCAGGGCTCCTTCCTGGGACAGGGTGCTCAGCCACCTCCTCCCCGGGCCAGCAAGAGAGCACTCCCTTGTGTCCCACTCAAATCTCTGCTGCTTTTGTGTAATCCACCAACTCTCAGGGGATCTTCTGGGGATATGGAAGGCTGCTTGGTTTGACCCTTTATGAAATACACTATTGATGACAAAGGTTATATTTTTGAAGCTCGGGAACCAGCTTCCAAGGTCCCCGGTTCTGGGGATTCTGCCCCAGAACCATTTCTTAGCTCACCCACCTGCTTCCCTGTGGCCTCTGGACACGCTGCTCCTGCAGGGGCCAGCAGGCCAGCAGGCCAGCAGGCCGGGGCAGCTTTGCAGTGGCTCTTACACAGGGTCAGCTCTGCTCTTCAGTGTTGTCTCCCATGGGAGATCCTGTGTTTACTCGAAGAGCAGACCACAGGGTGCAGGGGACAATAAGATTCTGGGAAGGTGTGGTGAGAAGTAAAGAGGGGAGAGGTAGATAAGACTGGCCCACGGAGGAGGGAGGTGCCAGTCCTCCGCTCTCCAAGCCTGCGTGCTGCTGAAGACGTGGATTCATGGAATCCTTCCAACTGCCCAGGGAAGGATTCCATGAAACCCTGAGCTCACAAGAAAACTGAGGCTCAGAGAAGTTAAGATACTTCCCAGGTCCCCCGACTAGTAAGCCGTGTGACTTCCTGAGAGGAAGGGAGGGAAAAGTCTGTGCCTCCCTGTGTAGCCCGGGCTCCCTCTATTGCGCTACAACCCCTCCATCTCCGGGGTGCCCTCCTCCGGCACCCCAACACTGTCCCTCCCTCCACTTCTCCTCTCAGCCTCAAGGAGGCCTCAGCTTCTTGTCTGTGTCTCCAAGGTATTCCCACTGGGCAGTGGTACTCTCTGTTATGGTTTGGATGTGAGGTGTCTCCCAAAAGCTCATGTTGGCAAGGCAAGAAGATTTAGAGGAGAGGGGCTGGGGATGTAGCTCGGTTGGTAGAGTGCTTGCCTTGCGTGCACAAGGCCCTGGGTTCAATCCCCACCACCATCAAAAAAGAAGAAAAGAAAAAAAAGATTTAGAGGAGAAACGATAGGCTCTCTTGAGAGCCTTGACCCAATCAATGAATTGATCCCTTGATGGGATTAACTGAGGTGTGGCTGGAGGTGGGCACTGGGGGCGTGGCTTCAGAGTATATATTTGTATCTGGTGAGTGGACACGCTCTCTCTGCTCCCTGATCACCATGTGAGCTGCTTCCTTCTGCCGCACTCTTCCACCATGATGTTCAGCCTCACCTCGAGCCCCGAGGAATGGAGCCAGCTGTCTCTGGACCGAGACCTCTGAAATCATGAGCCCCCAAATAAACTCTTCCTCCTAAAATTGTTATTGTCAGGTCTTTTAGTCACAGCAGTGAAAAAGCTGACTAAAATACTCTCCAACCCCAGCACTGCATCTCCTGGGATTAAGAGGAACTCCTAGGAGGGTTCTGTGCTTCCTGACTACATCATGTGTAAGAGGAGGAGTCCAGGGGTTGAGGTCTTGGGTGAGGGGCTCCTGGGCCATGTTGCCTTTAATCTGGGTGACTGCAAAGGAAGGAAAGGAAATGGTTATTGGACATTTTCTGCTCTCCTTTGTAAACCGTTACTCCAGGTCCCAAGCCTAACAACCATAATGGCCAAGAATAAGGATATATTCCATCATTTCCATACACTCATCTGATAGAATATTTGCAGCCACCAACAATACATAACCACATGGGGACATGTGCATGATGTGTTGTAGGGGGGGACATCCAGATGGAAGTAGAATGAGTCCAATTTGGGGTGTGTGGGCCCCGGGGCTGAGCAATATTCAGACATCATCTTGATAATTACTTTTTATAATCCTATGGGGTAACAGTATTACTACTTTCTCCTTCTAAGGGAGAAAACTGAGGATCAGAGCAGTGAGGTGACTCACCCAAGGCCACACAGCTAATAGCTGATGAAGTCAAGATTCTGTTCCATACCCTCTGACCCTAGCACCTGTGCTCTTAGTCACTACCTTATAATAATCTGACACTGTTGGCCGATCCTTTTCACTTACAAAGTACTCGAGTGTTTATCATATCCTATAAAAATTTACACACCCACTCTAGGAAGCACTATTAATAAGCCCATTTTATAGATAAAGGAATTGCAGCTCAGAAAAGTTAAGAGACTTGCCCAAAGTCTAGAACTCGGAGTACATAGATGCAAACCCTGGACTCTTTCTTTATTCCGTTCTCTCTCCCTCTCTCCCCCCACCCCCTAACGAACAAGTGGTCCTCACCATCCTGGCACGTGGCACCGTGGGGATTGAATCCAGGGCACTTTATCACTAAGCTACATCCCCAGCCCTTTCTATTTTTCATTTTGAGACAGGGTCTCAAATTCGAGTTGCCCAGGATGGCCTCGAATTTGGCTATCCTTCTGCCTCAGCCTCCTGAGTCACTGGGATTACAGGTGGGTGCCACCATACCTGGCCAAACCCGGCATCAAGAGAAGCCAACAGGGTCACCAAGGCAGACACAGCAGAGACCAAGTGACCCAGAGCTCAGAAAACTGGCAGGAATGGCATCCCTCTCCCTCTGCCTGTCTCTATTTAAATGTAGAGGGGAAAAAAATCATTTTAAGCAGGTGCCTGAAGACTTGCATTTAAGAGAAATGCATGGGATTAAGCTTCTAGAAAGCTAGGAAAGCTGAACCAACCACCATTGAGGCTTGAAATGAGATTTTATGTTTTCTTCATTCTGGGCACAGGGCCATCCACGGTGCCACGTGCCAGGATGGTGAGGACCACTTGTTCGTTAGAGACACCAGGGGCTGGTGGCGGTCCGCCCAGCCTGGCCCAGCCCGGCCCCACCCGGCCCCACCCTGGTGAGTGCCAGCTGCTAGCAGCGCATCAGAGGGCCAGGCTCAGGGGACAGCCACGTGGGTGTTCCAGATTCTTGCTGCTCAAGGTATGGCCCACGAGGCTGGCTGCGTCCCTGTCCCCTGGGGGTTGTCTGGAATGCAGAGGGCCCTGCCTGCTGATCAGCCTTAGTATTTAACAAGATCTGGAAGTGGTGTCTGCCCATCACGGTTTGAGAAGCTCTGCTCTAGCTGAAATATGGACCCAGGAAGGCCAGGTCCCAAGCCTTCCCTGGGCCCCCCAGCCTGAGCAGCTCACACAGACCCTGGGAGAGAGGACGCCTGCAGAGTGTGGCCCCGGCTCAGGGAGGGAGGGAGGGAGGGAAGGGGGGAGGGGGTGGTCCTCCCCCCTGGAACCGCTAGAGGCTCCTGCCAGCCACAGCCTGAGAGGGTGGGGGTGGAGAAGTTTGTCTCTGTCAGCAGATCTTTCTGGAAGGAGAGTCAAGGTGCCCCTGGTTCCCTCCCCGTGAGAACGCCCCGTACAGGATGGCAGGGCAGGTGGCCAAGGGCACTGGGTTCACCTTCCCCAGAGGCACCCCGGGTTGGGGAGGCGCCTCCCTTCCCCTGCTGGCCCTGCGCTCCCAGAGCTGGCCACAAGGGTGGGATCCGGGAGCCGCTCCTCTCCAGAGCAGGGAGGGCCTCCCTTTGGAAATGTGCCTCCCCAGGCTTCTGGTGAGGCACCTGCTCCTCCCCAGCCTGCTCCTGGCCACCTGGCCAGTCACACCCCAGCCTTCTGGCTCTCTGCGGGCTCTCAGGACACCATCTCCTTAAAGAGACAGTTACTCAGTGGTTCTCTGCAGCATAACCACCCAGAGGACAGACTCGGAGGCTATGCGAAGCTGTGATGGCAGAGTCGTGCCCACCGCCTTGGGCCCAGGGAAGCGGCTGGGCTGCCAATCTTGGTGCACAAGAATTAGACACCATCTAGTTCAAGGGGTTTCCAGCCTGACTGCACATTTAGATCACCTAGGGAGCTCAAAGAAAATTGACACTTGGGGTCCCACCCAGGCCAACTGGGTCAGAATTTCTTGCGGGTAGGGGTGGAGAGGAAGTGCTGGTGTTTCTTTAACATTGATGTGGGTGCAGGGGAACCCCTAAGCCTGTCCACCATGATCTACATGACAACAGCATGACAGGAAGTGTGATCTACATCTAATGGAAGGCCTTGTTCAGAGTCCCACAGCAGGGCCACAACTGATAAGGGACACAAAGGGCTTCCACCACTAATAGGTCTCCCAACCTCCTGCACAGTGGCAGAGTGAAAAGGGTCCCCTTCCCAACCCAGTTGGGGAGCCCTCCTCCCTGAACCCTGCCTGAGAGTGGAGATGTCTAAGCCCTATGCAAAGAGCTGTGCCCCTCAGAGGCTGTGTGACCTTGGGCAAGTTGCCTAACCTCCCTGATTCTCAATTTCCTCACCTATAAGATAGGGACAGTGAAAACTGAGTCACAGATTTGGGGGGAAGATGCCTGGCACAGGTGGGTTTTCAATAAAATGTGGCTGGATGAATGAATGAATGTACAACTGGAGCAATCCCTGGCAGGGGCAGGAAATATTTCACCTAGAAATATATTGGGCACACCAAGCCCAAGGGAGTCCTGTTCCTCCAAGGTTCCAGAGCTCATGAAAGGTCCACAGAGAGGCTGGGGGTGTGGCAGGGGGCCTCTTCAAGGGGCAGAATTTATCCACATGAGTGAGGCCCCAGATTTCAGGTCAAGGTGTGGATCACTTGGCAGAAGAATAAGCACTTCATTCATCTTCCTGTTCTGCTAGAGTAACCCTGGCCCCTCTGTGGGAGGGTTGGGGACTCTCACCTTCTCTTCTCTGGGGCCCAGCTGGGGCATGTTGGGGTCACAGAGATGCTGGCACGGCTGACATTTGGGGTCGGGGAGCGGGCAGGGCCCCCTTCCTGTGCCAACCAGGGTGGGTCTAGTGAGCAGCAAGAGAGGAGGGGAGGGTCTTTCAAGGCTGAGGACAGGTGCCACCCCCTCCCCCAGGGGTGGAGAAGGGGAGGGGGGCAAGAGGAAGTCCCTCTCAGTCCCCCACTGCCTTCAAGCCCAGCAGGCCCCTCCTGCCGCTGCCCCCAGCCAATTTCCTGGTCTCCAACCCCTCCCTGACTGCTCTGCTTCACTACCACCTGGTAGGGCTCCCCCTTCCATTAAAACCACAGTTTCTGGTCCTCCTTCCCAGCCTGTGTCACCATGGCCTCTGGTGCAGGATCTGCCCACCCCCAATGTGCCCGGGCCACAGGTGAGACAGGGCAGGGCCCACCTTAATCGGCTCCTTCATCATCACTTCTTTTAATGAGACCAAAGTCCTGCAGATGGAGAGATCAAACCCCCTGGGTCAGGGCATGGCGGGTGTGTGGGGGGGTGTCCTGGGGTCTGAGCTGCCATCCTAGGGCTAGAGGGGGCATCGGCTTGTTTTCCTTCCTTGAGCAGGTACAAAAGAAGCCACATGAACACAGCCCTGCCTTTGAAGCCTGCCTTTGAAACCCAGACTCCTGGGTCCCTGCCAAGCAGGCCCCCACCCCCACCCCACGCGGCCTCCCTCCGCTAGCCACCCTGGCTTCCAACCTCCGAGATCAAAGGGTTTCCGCCCCTCCCTACCATGCAGCCTAGTCCTTTCTAGGATGGGGAGACTGTCAGGGCCAGGGAGGGGTACAGAGGGCTCCCAGGGGGCACATGCCCAGAGAGCACCTGAACACTTGTCTCCTGGATGCATATGGAGCCTCTGTTCTCTGCCAGCTGTCCTCACACACACAGAGGACCTCGTCTTCCTTACACTTGTTATTGTGGGCTAGGTCCCATTTTAGAGATGAGGAAAATTGGGCTTGCAAAGTTTAAATAACACATCCAAGGAGTTTAGGATCGAAAACCTTCTGATCCCCAATCCAGGGAAAGTTCTACCACCCCAAAGACAGATCATTTCCCATTCCTGGCATCAACTGGGTCCTAGGCTTCGTCTCTAGAGCCAAGAGCTCATAAAAAGCTGTCCCTTTCTTCATCAAGCTTCCCTAATTTCAGGGAACCATGTTCTTCCTCTCTCTTCTAACCTGCAGCAGAGAACTGTCCAGGGACCTACCAGGAGACAGACTTGGGATGGTTTTCTTCTCCTCCAGACTTACCTACCCTCACTTTGACTTTGACTTTCTATCAGCAAGGACAGGAGGGCCGACACGTGTGGGAACAGGAACATACCAGTGTCACCACTGACCTCTCCTGGAGTGCTAGAGGGTGGGAGAGGCCAGCACCCTCCCCCAACCCTGGGCAGGGCCTCAGCTCCTTCCAGGTGGGGAGAGGCAGGCGGAAGGACCCCCTTCCCTGACTGGGGAGCAACCCCCCCCATTCCATCTCAGGCCACTACCTCTCTTACCTGACCCATCACCTCTGCTTCCTCTCTTCCTCCCACTACCTCATCTCCTGGCCCCTTACCTCGCTCCAAACTACCTGATCAAAGGCAAGAATCTGGGAGCCATTAATGACCTCCTCCCTCCCTCTCCCTTCCCCACCCCTTCCTCTGCCTTTCCTGCCAGGACATAAATAACTCTTTCTCCAGGTGGAACCAGGGTGGGTCAGAGATAGAGGGACCCTTCATTTTACAGATGAGTAAGCCAAGTCCCAGAGAGAGGGTGGCTTTCCTATGGTCACACAGCGAATTATTAGCAGAGTGGGGGCCAGGGTAATACTTCCACCTCTGGAAACCTGGACAATGAAGAGGTTTTGTTTTCTGACCCCACAAAGGTGTTTCAAAAGTAAAAACAACACTGCGATATAAAACAGAACTAATAAAAATTGGCACAGTCTGCTAGGACTCTCTGTGGTGATTAAACATGCTCTGTTAGAAAGTCAAAGTCAACGTGGTAGCTGGTAGCCACGTGTGATTATCAAGCACCTGAATCATCGCAAGTGTGACTGAGGAGGTGAACTTTGGGTTCATTTTAATTACTTTAAAATGTACATTTCTATGGCCACCCACTTGTAGCGAATAGCTTTCCTATTGAACAGCTCAGAGCTATCTATTAATCAACATCACTTCTTTTTAGATTTCTCTGCTTGCAAAATTCCAGTAAAGTTCATCAACATGGAACTTTGGGGCTTGGGTTTTGTTTTCCTTTTAGGGGCTCCCTAGACCACTAAGTCTGTCTATTGAGTAAGTTTGTCCCATCTAGAGCTCAAATTTGGGTCTGTAAAAAGGAACAAATGGTAGCACATGCCTGTCATCCCAGTGCCTCAGGAGGCTGAGGCAGGAGGATCACAAGTTCAAAGGCAGCCTCAGCAACTTAGTGAGGCCCTAAGCAACTTAGCAAGACCCTGTCTCTAAATAAAATATAAAAAAAAAAAAATGGGGGAAGGAGTGGTGATGGGGCTCAGTGGTTGAGCATCCCTGGGTTCAATCCCCAGGGGGCCAAAAAAAAAAAAAAGAACAGATGGCATAAAGAGAATTCTATGGGATGTCAAAAGAGAAGAGGGATAGATTATATCTGGCATGGGCTGGAGGGCCATGTAAGGGAGACTTTCATGGAGAGGGCATCGAGGTAAACCTTGGAGGGTTCACACAGGTGGGGCGAGTGGGGAGGAAACTTCTAGACAGTGGGAACAGCAGAAGCAAAGGCACAGAGGTAGGAAATGCCAGGTGTGTCCAGGACCAGCGTCCAGGGTACGGGACGCAGGCGGGCTCAGCAGGATATAAAGAAGTTCTGGGCCTCCACGCTGCAATTGACCTTGCCTCGCTCTGGTCATTGCGGGCATTTTGCAGGGGACCTCTCTGGTTTTGTCTGCTGGAGAAGAAAATGCCCGTCGGAAACCACAGGAAGGGAAGGAAGAGGGTGAACAAGGAAGGCGGCCACGTGCCTCTGGGCCTTGTGAAAACTGAACAGTGGTGGAGGAATCCGGGGCCTCCCCATCAGCAACTTCACTCTGGCAGAGACGCCTGGAGGGTGGGACAGATGCTCAGGCCAATTAGAATCACAGTTCCAAACCCTTAGCATCCCAAACTCCTTACCAGCACTCTATTCCAGGAGGTCATGAGGGAGAGTACGTCCCTCCCATGGCCAAATGAAACATGTCAGAATTGAATATCCAGAAAATAAGAACAACTATAAATTGACATGACCAAGAAAAAAGAACCCAACAGAAAGATGGGCAAAAGAGGGGGAGCAGGCAATTCACAGAGAAACCCAAATAAGTGATCAAAAAGTTGCAAAAGATGATCAGTCACACTGGTAGAACAAAAGTGTGTTGTCACTTCACCTCCATTAGATTGACACAGATTAAAAGTCTAGCAAAGCCTGTGTATTGGTGTGGATGTAGGATAATCCAGCACCATTGGGAGGGGACTACAAGGTTTGGGAGATTATAAATTGATGCTACCTCTTTGAAGACCATTCAGCAATATCCCATAAAGCCACTGATGTTCATACCCTATTCTAGTAGACACTCCATTGGTGATGCCCAGTGACGTCTCCCAGTATCCGCATCCTCCCACGTTGCTTCTAGACCTGGCCACGGGACTTCCTTTGGCCAATGGGTTATTAGCAAGAAGGGGCTTCATCAGCACTTGCACAGGGTGCCTTGTCCTCTGGGGAACTGCATCTTGGAATCCAGAGACCACCATGCTGTGGGGAAGCCCAAGTTGGCTGCACAGAGAAAACAGGAGGAAGAAAGCCAAGGACCCACATCCCACATGAGAGCCAGGCCCCCACACACTTGGCCAGATGTTCAGCTGTTCTAGTATTTTCAACTGCTCAGGATGTATCCCCACACACGCCCTCAGACCTTATGGTAAAAAGACAAGCTGTCCCCACTGTACTCTGCAAGAATTCCAAACCCAGCTGGGGTGGGGGGGGGGGGGCTGCACACCTGTAATCCTAAGCTCAGGAGGCTGATGCAGGAATATCACAAGTTCAAAGCCAGCCTCAGCAAAATCAAGGTGCTAAGCAACTCAGTGAGATGCTGTCTCTAAATCAAATACAAAGTAGGGGGTTGGAATTGTGGCTCAGCTGTAGAGCGCTCACCTACGATGTGTGAGGCCCTGGGTCCGATCCTAAGCACCCCATAAAAATAAATAAATAAAATAAAAATATTGTGTCCAACTACAACTAAAAATAAATATTTTAAAACATTCAAAATAGGGCTAGGGAGGTGGCTCAATGATCAAGTGTCCCTGAGTTCAATCCCCAATACCAAAAAAAAAAAAAAAGAAAAAGAAAAAAATTCTAACACAAAGAATTGTGAGCAAATAAAAGGGATATTGTTTAAAACCACTAAGTTTGGGGGTAGTTTATAATTCAGCAAAAAATAACTGATAAGCCTGTCATCCAGCGGCTCCATTCCTAGTGGCATGCCCCAGAGAAACCCCTGCACATGTGCACAAGGAGAAATATACGAGGGTGCTTATTACAGCCTATCAATAAATGAAGGATAAATTAAAGCAAATTCCTTCAGTGAATACGACACAGAACCAAAGGTAACAAGGGTAAGATCCCCAAAAATACAGCACCTAAGGTGTGGAAGTTCACTACAGACACAGTGTAAATAAAATTCAGAAGAATACAAACCCCTCCAACATAGGTTTTATGTATTTATAATTTGCAGTTCAAACTTGCATGGAAAGAATATACCCTAACTCACAAGGACGGTTCCCTCTGGGAAGGAGGGAGGAGGATGCGTCTTGGGAGGAACATTCGTGAGGTTTCCATCAGACCTGTAATGTTTTATTCCTTTAAAAAATATGTATCCAAAACAAATATGGCAAAATGGTAAGATTTAACAAAGCTGAGTAGAAGAAACATGGGTGTTCGTTATGTTATTGTTTATAGTTTGCTCTGAGTGAGAAATATTTCATAATAAAAAATCTAATTTAGAAAATACAAATGGGGGTGGGAAGCTCTGAATGGTGACAGATGATTTAAGAGGAGATAGAGACAGAAAGAAGGTTCTTATGTCTCCTAAACCAGGCCTCAGGCAGCCCCTCCCCAGACTAGCCGTATTCCTGCCCCGGAGTTTCCTATAGAGGACACTTTGCTATTAAAAAAGAAAAAAGAAAAAAAAAATCTGGGCACAGTGGCACACATCTGTAATCCCAGTGACTCACAAGGCTGAGGCAACTTAGCAAAACCCTGTCTCAAAAAAAAAAAAATTTAAAGGGGCTGGGACTGTAACTCAGGGGTGGAGCACCCCTGGGCTTAATCGCTAGTACTGGGGGAAGGGGAGAAGACTTCAAAAGTTGAGTTGCTTTGGTAGAGCTGAAGCAAAGAAGTGAACTAGTCTCAGGGCATCCTGACAGAACTTGGGAGATCAGAGTTTGAGCTGACTCTTTCACAACTGCCTGCTTGAGACCTTTTTGCAAACCACCGTCCCTCTCTGAACCTCGGAGTTGTCATCTGCAGCATGAGCCTGGGTAGATTCAACCAGGGAGAGTCATCAGGCAGAACTATCAGAGTCAATGTGCGCCCCTTCCATATCCAGCCAAGGTGCCCAGACTCTATCTCCATAAGGGAAGGGAGAACAGGCAACTAGAAAATCCCCTGGGGATTGTGGCACCTACACCTGGTGGAAAGGATCTCTGAGGACTCCCAGCATTCTAAGACATTATGATATGGTAGGGTCTACCTAAATCCTGTTAGGATCATCAGCAAAAATTAATAGGTCCTATCTGAGGTGTCTGCCCCTCAAGCTAGTCTGTCTACCCATCCACCCGTTCATCTGCCCGTTCATCCATGATATGTCCATATATCTATATTCACCCATTACTCATTAATTCAAGTAATTCTACTGAGTGCCCACTACGAGTCAGGCACTGTGCAAAGTGCTGGAAACTCAGCAGTGAACAAAATAGACATAATAAGAACTGACACCCAAGCCGCAGGCTCACTTGGAACCACTTTACATTTATTGTTTATTCTGGAAACAGCTCTGTAAAACAGGCATTTTATTATATTACAACTGGGGAAAATGAGGCACGGAGTGGCTACAGGACAGAGCCCTGAGTTCCCACTCAGTTAACCCCTCTGCAGTTGCTGCTTAATCCCAATGGGCACTGTGCTCAGCCCCTGGCTCTGTCCTCCAAGCTTTCTCCCCACACCTCCTCCCAACTCCTACTCCTGTCTCCTACCAGCCAGAGGCATTCTCTTGAGGCAGGAGGGAGGGTCAGTGGGCAACACAGCACCTGGAGGGTGGGAGCACCCCTTGTGTTTATGAGTTAGGGAGGGCTACAGGGAGAGGAGGGGTGTGGGGTCACAATTTCCCACTGCAGAGCCCAGTGCAGGGCAGGTGGGGAGCAAGGGGAAATGTGGCCTCAGGGGAAGTATACAGGACAGGTAACATGATCGCCAAAGTCACCTGTCACTTTAGCTACTGGTTATGGAGTACCTGGCAATGATTCTGCAAACATCATCTCATTTAAATCTTTACAGATGCGTAAGGTAAAAATTACCAGATCTGTTTTTTTTTTTTGAGAATTTTAACATTTATTTTAGTTTTCGGCGGACACAACATCTTTGTTGGTATGTGGTGCTGAGGATCGAACCCGGGCCGCACGCATGCCAGGCGAGCGAGCTACCGCTTGAGCCACATCCCCAGCCCCACCAGATCTGTTTTATAAAAGAGGAAAGTGGATTATGAAAGTCCAGGGAACTTGCCAAAGTGGCAAAGCTGGCATCCGAACCCAGGTTTCCTAACATACCCATCACCCGGAGGTCTGTGGGTGACAGGTGTGGTTCTTGGGGCTGAGCGCAGCCTGGGGCAGGGTGGGCATGCAGTGACCTAAGCAAACCATGATTGTCAAGTCGTGACAAGTGTCAGATGACAAATCAGGAATACAGTTGAGTGCACTGGGACTTCCATTCCTAACAAGATGATAGGCCAGATGCCTGCAAGAAACTTCAACACAAACACCCAGAAGTGCTGACTAAGATACAAAACAGCCATTGCAGGTACAGCTGCAGTGAACAAATATTGAGAATCTTCTGAAGTCAACACCAAAGAAGAAGTTGGGCACCATGGTACATACCTGTAATCACTGTGGCTTGGGAGGCTGAAGCAGGAGGATCTTGAGTTCAAAGCCAGCTTGAGCAATGGCAAGGTGCTAAGCAACTCAGTGAGACCCTGTGTCTAAATAAAATACAAAATAGGGCTGGGGGTGTGGCTCCGTGGTCGAGTGCCCCTGAGTGCAATCCCCAGTACCCTCCCCCTTCCCCCCCAAAAGAAGAGAGGGTAAGGGGAACCACTAGGGAATTATATCTACCAAATAATATCATTAGAGCGTGGGCATCTATGAATACGTAACAACAAATCCCACTGTTATGTGCAACTATAATGTACCAATAAAAATATGGGGGATAAAAAGAAGAGGGGCTGGGGTGGGGCTCCGCGGTAGGGCGGGGGTCTAGCAGGCAGGGGGCCCTGGGTTCAACCCCAGCATCAAACGAAAAGCAAACCATGACAAAACAAAGAGCCTGAAAACGGGCTTCAACACACTCCAAAACCACACAGCACATGTGGGAGTAAGCAACCATGAGTGAGAGTCTGCCCAAACCATGAGCTCCAGAGACAGATCCCTGTGGGTTTCATCAAACGGCAAAATAAAGTGTGTATGTCATATGCTCAAAGCTTAAGATGCTAAAGCATGACTGGAGATGGTGACACTGGACTGGGGTCAGGAAAGAGCTTTGGAAGAAAAGACTTTTGAGATAAACCCGGTGCAGTGGCACATGCCAACAGCTCCAGAGGCTAAAGCAGGACTATCACAAGTTCAAAGTCAGCCTCAGCAACTGAGCAAGACCCTGTCTCTAAATAAATAAATAAAAAGGGCTGGGGATGTTGTTCAATAGTTAAGCACCCCTAGATTCAATCCCCAGTTACCACCCCCCCCAAAAAAAAAAGACTTTTGAGATAAGACTTGAATGAGGAGAAGCAGCCAGCCAGTAAGAGATCATGACCGCCCAGGGGGAAAGCTCTGGGCCAGGGGAAGCCCAAGTCCCTCGGATGACCGAGGAAGGGTGGGTGCCTGTTCCCAGGAAGGGAGCAGTGTCAGGAGCGATTTCTCAGGGCGTGGCTTGAGCTGCTCCTGCCCTCCATCTGCAGGACCTGCCCCACCACCAGCTGAACAGCCTGAGTTCTGAAGGAAGGCAGAGTGTGTGTTGTGGGGCAGGATGTCTCTCTCACCTACAGGCCCCGGCTGCAAGGAGAGCTTCCCTGTGGCCCTCTGAGGGAGGAAGAGAGGAGACAGCAGTTCATGAACAGCCACAAGACTTAGATCCAGGGCCCTTTCATTTCTATCCTCTCGTTTGACCATCAGAGCAATCCGATGGGAATGGATACCCCATTTCACAGGTGAAGAAACTGAGGCTCAGCAAAGCTAAGGGCCTCACCTAAGGCCTCAGAGGTAAAGTATAACTGAACCCACACCAGAACTAAATTTTCTAGCCAGGCGTGGTGGCACACATCTGTAATCCCAGCGACTCAGGAGGCTGAGGCAGGAGGATCACAAGTTCAAGGCCAGCCTCAGCAGCTGAAGGAGACCCTATCTCAAAATAAATAAATTAATTAATTAAAAGGACTTGGAATGTAGCTCAGGGGTAGAGCACTTGGGTTCAATCCCCAGTATCAAAACCAAAACCAAGTGCCCAGCAGGGTAGCCTATTCCTGTAATTTCAGCCACTTGGGAGGTTGAAGAAGGAGCATCACAAGTTCAAGACAAACCTCAGCAACTTAGAGAGGCTCTAAGCAACTTAGTGAGACCCTGTTTCAAAATTTAAAAATAAAAAAAGGGCTAGGTATGTAGCTCAGTGGTAAAGTACCCCAGAGATCAATCCCCAGTACCCCAAAAAAACCAAAATGCCTAAGACTTCTTTTCCAGTGTCTTGGGAGGCCATCCAGATGTGGCCCTCATCCATGCCCACTGCCCTCCCTCTCCCTCAAGTCCCTGTCCTCAGCTCACCACCAGCTTCCCGGCCGCAGAAGTGTGATGGTAGCGGAGGAACAGCCAGGAGCAGGGAAGCTGGGAGCCCCCAACTTCCCAGGCTGGGCATCCCAACTTCCCCACAAGTTTCCTAGGAAGGGTCCCCGGGAATGGGACGCCTGGAACGAACTTTATAAAATTCTCCACAACCAGCCAAGCGGAACCTATTTTCCCTCACAATGCAATTAACGGCACCAACATTTACAAAATATGATTACAAGCGCTTTGGTTAAGTAGAGGAAAGTATATTAGATAGCAGCGAGGGGTTGATCTTAATGTGCATTTTTTCGAGAGACTTGCATTTTCTTTGTGCAAATAAAGAGGCCCTAAATTCTCCATAGGCACTAAAATCAATGCAGTGGAACCATGATAACAAACACAGGCTCCACTTTTTGCTACATCCCCCAATTAATTAAGCCTTTCACGGGCATGTAATTAGGAACATTAGCAAGTCATAAAATTGCCGTGAGTCTTTAAATTATGTGCTGGCCCTCAGCAATTTGTTTTTAATTCCTTCTGAAGACAATGGCACTGCGGGGCCCAATAGATCTTCGCAGAGGCCTACTGTGCTCCCCTTTATGAAGCGGGATGCGCCTGCCAGTGTTCCCCCATGCAGCCAGTGCCCATTCTGGCTCCCAGGGCCTGGGAAGGGCAGGACCCTCCCACTCCTCCCTTCTCCTCTCTGGGGACTCCCACCTCTCTTCCTCCTCCTCTCTCACTTCTTCCATTTTGTTTTTTCTATTTATTCTCTTCTTCCTCTCCCTATTCCTTTTCCTTTAATTCCTCCTCCTTCTCATATCTACCTCCCCATTGTATCCTCTTACCTCTTCTCCCTTCTTCCTCCACCCCCTTGACTCACTCTCTCTCTCTCTCTCTCTCCTTTCTTTCTTTTCTTTCTTGGTACTAAGGATTGAACCCAGGTCTACCAAGCTACATCCCCAGCCCTTTTTATTTTTTTATTTTGAGTCAGATTCTAAGTGGCTGAGGCTGGCCTCAAACTTGTGATCCTCCTGCCTCAGCCTCCCAAGTTGCTGGGATTATAGGCAGTGCCACAGTGCTCGCTCCTCTCTCTCTCTTTTTTTCTTCCTTTTATTTCTCTCTTGCTCGCCTTCCTCTCTTTTCCTTCTTTTTTCTTTCCTCCTTTCTTCTCTGCGCCTTGTGCCTTTCTTTCCTCCCCCTCTTTTTCCTTCTCCAGCCCCTGCCCTCCTTTTCTCCCTCCCCCACCTCTTCTCTTCCCCTGTGCCTTCTGCTCCCCCAGCACCCTGGGCCTCAGCGCCAGGCTCCTCCCTGCCCTTTCTGTGACCCCTCAGGACCAAACTGAGCACAGGCCTCTGGCTCTGCCCAGCCCTCCCTAGGCCCCAGCTCCTGGCCCCTCTACTCCCATCCATCCACGTTGGAAAGGACCTCAAAGGCCATTGATCCTGGCTGCCAACCCTTGATTTGTGGCATCAGTTACCCTCCTAGGGAGCCAAAGCCTGAAGCAGCCCAGGGGGGCTCTGAGGGGGTGAGGTGCAGGGGTCTGGGACCCCTCTCCCACCTCCTTCCTTCTCTGTGGGTAAAGAAGTGGGTCATCTTCTGCCCAACACCTCTGAAAGGGTCTGTGCGGCCTCACACTCATCTGCCAGGACTCCCGAGAACCGAGGGAGTTAGAGAATCTTGCCCCGTATTCTCATACCACCCCCTCATCATGTCCTCTCCTCCTTCCAAGCCTGCTACCGCTGGCTTCAGCGTTGGGGAGTTAGGAAAGTTCAAACCTTCGAAACCCAGCACTACCCCTGCTTTTGGCACGCCTACCTTTTTCTTTTCTTTTCTTCTTTTTTTTTTTTTTAATCAAACAGAGGTTTCTAACCTATGACTCAAGATTGACTTGAAGACCTTGACACAGAGCCTGGACTAGCAAACACTGCCCCCCATCCCCAGATCCCCTGGCACAGTCACACCCTTCTCCAAGGTTTGCTGCGATTCTGGGTAGAGAAGGTCTGACTTCCACCTGCGGCCTCTATCACTTCTTCCACATGCCACAACCCTCCCACTCCTGGAGGTCATGAGGCCGCTGTGAAATGTCAGAATCACCAAGTTTTAGACCGAGGAGGAACATTAAATCAGAGCAACTGAGGCCCCTACCAGGCCAGAAGCCTTAAAGTTGGGAGCAAAGAGACCTGTTTGCTCACGATATCTGTGCTCCTCTCCTTCTCCACCTTTTCTCAGCTTCTCCTTTCACTGAAAACTAGCTCTTTCTCTCTGTGTTTCCTAAACGGGATAGACATTTCTAGTGCTGAATGGTATTTTGGGTTTCCTTGCCTTCTGGAATCTGCAAGGAAGATTGTATTCTGCACCATGCTGAGGTTAGGTATGGCCTGTGTACCTTGTTTGGGCCAAGGAAGTGTGAACAGAAGCAGTCAGTGTGACTTCCAGATGGAAGGATTTAATTCTCTATGCCTTCTTCTAGTCCATGTATTGATATAGAGGTGACAGGTAGAACTGGCCTGAAATGCTCAGCTACCACTCAGTGACAGTTTCCCTGAAGAGCTGCTTAGATCCAGAGCAGAATTTGCATGAACTGCTGAGATAACGGTGATGTTTGTTACCACAGCATAACCTCGCTTGTCCTGACTAATCCGCCAAGAAAGAGCCTCTGGTTGGTCCAGCTATCTTTTTGGCCAGACCTGACCATTAATTGATCCAGTGTGGGAGTTCTTCAATTTGTAAGTTTCCTGTGCTTAACAGAATAAACATCTAAGTCTCATTTTGACCTACAAGGCCCTTCGTGGACTGGCCCCTGACTACCTCTCCAGCCACATTTCTTGCTGCTTGCAACCATCTCTCGTCCCTGAGCTTCTCTCGTCCCTCATCACATCAAGCTCTGTCACAGTCCATCTCTTTACACATGCTTTTCCCTTTGTCTAAAATGCCATTCCACTCACATCTCCTTCTAAGGAGATTCTACTGATCTTGAAAATCCCAGGTTAAATAACGCCTGATCTTTTCAGCCTTCCCTGGTCCACCCTGATCTGTGTCCCTCCAGCACTTTGCATATATCTCTATCACACAGTATCATGTACTTCTGTACTTATTTGCTTATCTGTCTGTCTGCTCGGTGTTCTTCCAGACTGTAAATTTCTCATGAGATAATCAGCACTCTGTCAGCATTTGGCCTTCCCCCTCCCTCTAACATATTACCCAACAGCCACCAGGAGGAGGCCAACGTGTACTAAGTCCTTACCGCAGCCCAGCACTGGCTGATAGTGAATGCAGCTCACCTCTCTGTACTAGTTAATATTAGTGATATTCGTGCGATATTCTCCAGGACCCCTGCCTCGACCTGCCTCCCCTCATGGTCCTCAAGAAAGACTGTTAGTAACACCCTGTTGAAATGAATGTTGGCCTGTCTGAAATTAATAAATGAGTGAATAAATGAATTCTGACGTAAACACAAAGAGGAGGCCCGGGATTCATGCACTGCCTTCATAAAAAAGCTAATGCTCTCCTGCTCCCCGGGCATATGGGCCTGCTGTATACGGTGCCTGTCTGCAGGGGGGTCTGGACATTCAGAGTGTCCCCAGTGGGAAGGACACACCTTCTCCTTCTAGCCAGCACATGCAGGCATTCCTGACCCTGACCAACAGCTCCTAGACTTCCGGGCCCCAACCAGGGCCCTCATGTGCATTCACCACCAGGGCAGGCGGGGAACCCCAGGAGCCCAGTTTGGGCTCTGCCAGGCCCATTTTGAGGCCGCCATATTCCCTCAGGACAGAGAGCTGTAAATGGGAGCCTGGCAAACAGTCTAACCTTGAATAAGTGTTTTTTTGTTGTCATCTGCAGATCTACCGTGAAGCCTGCAGAGAATACGCGGCAGAGACATATATTACACCCCGAGCTCTTTATCTCGCACATGTGACCCTGCCCATCATGAGCTGTGCGTTTTATTCTCGCTGGTGGGACAAAAACCACCTCCCACTGCAGCATATATCAAGGGGAAGAATGTTGAACTTTCTTTGCATTAATATAAATAGCTGTTTAGGCCTCATTCCCCAGCCCAGGACCCTCTGTGCACCTGTCCTTCATCTACTCTATTTGGCATCTGGTTCAAGTTTGGTTTATTTAGAGCCCAGGTCGGCGGGCTTTTACATATTAAAGGTGCATTTTAAAAGAGCATTTTCTATTCTAATTTGGGGGAGCCAAGCTCTTTAGGGCTTTCCAGAACCGTGTCCACCTGATTTACATTTCCCCCATTGGAACAGAGCCGCAGACGCACATTAGAATGTAAATAATAGTGATGGATACACGTATCTTTAAAGATCCATTTTCTCTCCATTTTTTCTCCCTTTGAGGGGAGGGGACAGGCCAGGGAGGAACCAGAGTATCCAGGCTGTGGGGCAGAGTTAAGAAAGAGAAGGGAGGTTATGGAGGGTGGCTTGGGAAGACTGGCTGAGGGAAGGATGGGGACCGCAGGGGACTGCAGTTCAGAGGGCTGAGGCTCGCGTTCAAATAATGGCTCCAGTGTGGCTCTGGGAAGTTCCCTCACCTCCCTGAGTTTTAGTGCACCCACCAGCTATGGGGACATCATAGTCATCCCACACAGGGCTGTTGTGAGAATAAATTAAATTTGACACCTGTCAATCACAGGATACCGTGATTGCTGATCACGCAGCAATGGATGACTCAGTATGTGGCGGTGATTGTTTATTATTATTATCATCCTTGTAAATCTTGTCTTCTGTCCCAAGTACCAGCTCCCTGCCTGCACATGGTAGGGTTTTTGTCAATGCATGTTAGCTGGACACCATTCATTCAGGTCAGAAACTGACCTGGGCCTGGCACGCTGCACGCTTATAACCCCAGCAACTCAAGAGGCTGAGGCAGGAGGAGTGCAAGTTCCAAGCCAGCCTCAGCAACTTAGCAAGACTTGTCTCAGAGTAAACATTTAAAAAGGACTGGGGGTATACTCAGTCATAAAGCACCCCTAGGTTCAATCCCCAGGAAAGAAAGAACTAACTGACCCCGGTCCCACTGTGTGCTGGGAGAAAGGTGACCCTTACGGTGTGTCTCCTCATCTCTGCCCCTCTCCTGCCTCTAGAAAGTTCCTATCTCCCTCCCTCTGGTGACCTCCCTGTAGCCATCTCACCCACACTTTCCAAGTGCTCAGTCCAGACCTACACAGTGCTCTTCTTCACCTGAATAAATCCCACTCATCCCCCTTCCAGAAAGCCCTTCCAACCCTCCACTCTGGGTTCAGTGCCCTCCTCAAGGGTCCAGAGTGCTATTCCCTCCACCACACTGCTTCCTGTTCTCTCTGGGGACATGTGTGTCTGTGTTTCCTACTGGAGTGCAAGACCCAGGAGGAGAGGATGGGTCTTTTTTCGGTTGCCATCCTAATCCTCAGCCTGGCACATACTCGGTGCTCCATTTAAATACTTGTTGGATGAATGAATCTCTTTGTACTCAAACTGACACCTGGCACACAGTAGGTGCTCAATGAACGTTCACCCGTCCTAGGTACTCGGAGTCAGGCTGGTTCCCAGACTCTCTGAGAAGCCAGGACAGGAAATATGGAGGAGGAAGAGATAAGAAGAAGGGCCCTCCTTGCCTTGATTTCTCCGTCAAGAGGCTTGGAAAGATAGGATTACATCAGAAATCTAGGGAGAAAATCTAGAGCCCTCCTCCAGAAGCCATGGTGGGGGCAGGAGGGTGTGTGAAATAGTGAAAGGAAGAGAAGGAAAGAGAATCAGGGGTCAGAGAAACAGGAAATTAGGGGGAGGGAGGGGAGGTGGGGGGGACAGAGGGGAAGGGGGTGCAGGGGAGGCGGGAGGGTCTAGCAAGGGCTGGGAGAGGAGAAAGAGCTGGGAGGGAGGGAGGGAGGGAGGGAGCGGGAGGACAGGAGGCGGAGGAGATGAAGATGTTCTTTCATCTTCTTCCTGGAGAGAAGGGGCCAGGCTGTGATAGGGAGAATGACGGAAAGTCTCATTGGAGCTGTTGGTTTGAAAGAATTTGTCTTTGGAACAAGCTTTTTATCAGTCAGCTTTAAAGATCAGGGTTCCTTGGGGACGGCTCCGTCTTCCTCTCCGCACCCTCCTTCCCCTGTTCTGTCTCCCTTCCCGTCTCACAGTCCCTTTCTTGGTCTCAGGTCTCTCTTTAGTTCCTGTTCCTCATATTCCTGGCATCTTCCTCCACCTTTCTTCCCTGCTCCTTGACCACAGGCCAGGCCCTCCTCCATGTCTCCAGGAGACAAGGGGGTCAACCCGGGCAGTGGGCCAAGCCTGGGCCAGCAGAGCCCCTTGTCCATGTCCTGCGCGAGGCTGGGAGACCCTGTTCCAGGAGGAAAGGGGGCAGGGAGACCTGTGGGCCAAGGAGGCCTTGCCCCTGCCACGACCTGTTCCCATCCCGGCCCACTGCCCAGGTGTGGCGCTCACCTGTCCTGTGTACACAGTGAGGGCAGGTTCCAGGGGCCAACCAAGAGGAGCCTGGTGCCCTCGTGCCCCCTGCAGGCCGGGGAGAGGTAGGTGGCAGGAGCAGGCCTAGAAGGGAGGGGAGGAGAGAAAGTGTTGGGCAGTTCCAGGGGGGACACCCTAGAGTGCGGGTGTTTACAGTACGCCAGGGGCTTCTCATGGTCTTTGTCCTCCCCGGGGAAACTGAGGCATTCCATCAACTCCATGGCAGTGAGGTGGCTGTCTTGAAGGTCAGAAGAAACCAGAGCCAACAGAGATGGAGAGCTGGACCTTTGCCAGGAGCCTCTCCCTTCGTATTAGCATTTGATGTCCCCCACCCAACATCCTCTGAGTCACACCAGACCTAGTCCAGCACCCTGGCTGGGAGGCCTGGGGTCAAAGCTGACATAGACTCCATTTGGTTTCCCTAGAGAGGGCTGCGCTGGGGGTGGGTGTCAGACATTTCCTTGGAGCCACCAAGAGCTTCCTTCTTTTTTCTAGCTCTGATTCCAAGCCAAGGACTTCCAGCCTGGAAGGGGCTGTGACTTGGGGAGGAGGGAGAGAGGAGGTGATCAAATGGTGGCCTGGTATGTCTCCTCATCTCTGCCCATCTCCAGGCCCGTCCCTGAAGGCCTCTGTCTGGGCCAGCAACTCTAAGCCATCTCTGAGGTGTCTCATGTGCATCCCACCCTTCAGAGTTTGGGCGCGACCCTCTGGGCACCCAGGCCCCTCCCCATGTCTTTCCCAGTCCTCTGGGACAGGAGGGGGCTGTGCTCCTGCGGGAGCAGGGAGCCATCCTGGCTGTGTGTACAGAGAGGCCTCAATTTCACAGGGCTTGCTCCTGAGTGAGTTTCGCATAAAAGGATTAAGGCGAGAGGAAGTGCAGAGGAAATGGGATGTTGGACACCTTGTTAAACGGGCTGTCAGGGCTCCCCGAGCGTGGGTGCTAACTCTATTCCCTGCCTCCACGGGGAACAGGCCAGGCCATTACCTGAGCGATCAAAGATAGGGCCGCAGGAGTCAGAGAGTTCAGTCAGTGCCTGGAGGACCTCGGGCCTGGATGGGCAGGAAGTGCAGGCCTGGTCTGCCAGCTCCACACCCCCAGGCCTGTTCCTGAGGCAATGCCTGGGGTGTCGGGGAGAAGGGGGGTGCTCAAAGAGGCTCCCACCTGCACCTGCAGAGCCCTGGGCCCTGGGATCAAATCACAGCCCACTTTGGGCCTGGAAAGTGACATTTGACCTAATCATGTGTAGATGATCACTTCCTTCCTTATCTGAACACCAAGGGACATTCGTTTTCCTGAGCCTGGGAATTGGCTCCTCTGTGAATGTGTCTGATTGGATCAGCACTTTTCCTGAAGAGATAAGAGGACTATCAGGAAGCAGCTTCCTCTGGAAAGAACAGCTGGGAGAAGACTGCCTGAAGACCCTAGGGAGGGGACATACCATGGGGAGAGCACTCGCCTGTTACCTGTCTGTGCCCCACTCTGCCCAGACCACCTCCCGCACGTCCTCTAGAGGGCTCGCAGCCTGGTGGGGCATTGGCCTCGCCAGGGACACCTCCAAACTCACCCTCTGAGGAACACATCAGATCAGATTGGCAGCCCTGCTGGAGACTCTATCTGTCCAGGCTGTTGGGCACCCACGCCCTCTTCCTCCTCAGCTGCAGGCCTATCTCCAGGGCCACGCCCAGCACAGGGCAGGGCAGTTTTCTGTTTACCTTTCTGTCTAGACCTCAGACTGTGATCGCCCTTAGTGTAGGGACCAGGAGCACCCATCATTGTCCCATGGACTTTACCCAGCATCTGGTGGAGAAGAGCAGGGCTTAGTCACCCTCCTGGCTCCACTTCTTACAGCAGGGGCTGCTGGGAGCTGACTCCATGAATTGCTAGCTATAGGGAAAGTGCGCTCATCACCTGTCCCCTCCCAGACGGCAGAGGGGAAGCGGGTGGAGTCAGCACCGGCCCCTCATCTTCCTAGTGTAGGAGTTTCAGGATGACTTTCCCTGGCCCCAGGTTGAAACCAATGATTTTAAAGTGCTTCCAACTGGGGAAAGTGAAATTTTAGGTCAGGGGTGGGCGAGCTTTCTGTTGAGGATCAGGTGGTCAACAGTGCAGGCCTGGTGTCCCCCCTCGGGTTGTGGGACCTCAAAAGCAGAAGGAGCTGCTGCCCAAGAGAATGGGTGCATCACGCTGCAGGAACAATTCATTCGTGGATGCTGAAATGTGAATTTCATACCATTTTTACACGTCACAAAATTTCTCCTTTTGATTGTTTTCAACCTTTAAAAAGTTGTTCTTAGCTCGTAGCCATACAAAACCAGGGGGTGGACAGGAGGGGCCTGGCTAATAGGCTGTCATTGGCAGATTCCTGCTTTAGATGAAACCTTTTTTAATTTTAATAATAATAATAATAATTATTATTATTATTATAGTTATAGATGGACACAGTGCCTTTATTTTGCTTATTTATTTTTATGCGGTACTGAGGATCAAACCCAGGGCCTCACACATGCTAGGCAAGTGCTCTGCCACTGAGCCACAACCCCAGCCCCTAGATGAAATCTTTGGTAGCAGTTTCCCAATTCCAGTCTGACAGCTGAGCACGGCCCTCCACCCCTGCACAACCCCGAGGATGCCAGGGGTCTGGCCCCACTAGCTGCCCCTCCATAAGATGGAGATATGTGTGAGGGGACGCGAGCCAGGGGAAGCCCTGATCCCTTCAGGGATGGGGGCGGGAGCGGGAAGGCTGAGAATCGGAAAGAGAAGTAATGTGGGTTCCCTTCAGGTGATTTCCTGAAAGTCAGATCCACTTTGCACATGAGGACAGGAACAGGGAGCTTCCGAATTCACTCCGGGGGCCTCCAAATTAAAAGCCAAATAGGATGTAGCTTTTGCCTGGGCTGCGTCTTCATCTGTCAAGAGCAGTTATCTTCAGTGTCACTACTGGGGTCTGCTACTGTCACTCACCCCCACCCAGCACCTGCACTGTTGCTGCAGGAACAGCCACCCACCCCGCAGCATGTCCAGTCACGGGCCCAGGGTCCCACTGGTTATTCAAACAGGAGGGGAGGTGAGAGTAGGGACCCCCGCGAGAAGACTCACCCAGCCTGGTCTTTAGAGGACTAGAAATGTCTAGGACATGGAAATGTCTAGTCCAAACTCCTAGACACAGCCATGCCATCTGGGGCCTATGCTAGACTCCTGCAGGTTCTCTGGAAGAGGGTCAGGAATTCTCTACAAAGGCTCCCCTCTTTCAGGAAGATAGAAAATAGCAGAGTCTGTTAGCTCCAGCCTCTGGGGCAGAGAGATGGGGAGGGAGGTGGGAAGATGGATGGTGACTCAGAAAAGCCCCAGAGAAGAAGGGCCTCCAAGTCACACACTTGGGTTCTAGTCCCAGTTTTTTTGCCTTCATTTGCTGTGTGACCTTGGGTCGATCGTTTTACCTCTCAGAGTTTCAGTTTCCTCCATTCGGAGATTTTTTTACCAGTCCAGCCTCCTCTCAGGACTGTATACTTCAAGACCCAAAAGAGCATCATGTAGGCTTCAAAATGTCACTGACATCCAGAACTGTGAGTCTGTGTGCCCTGGAGGACACATGGGAAGAGTGGGTTCTACAGTGGGACCACTAAATTCTCTCCTGGATGTACACCCACAGCTGTTTGAGGTCGGGGGGACTTGAAGGCTGGGTTAGGCTGTTTCTTTGTCCTCTTCACCCAGAAGGATCAGATGAATTGGCATCAGAAAAAAAAAAAAAACACTCTGTAATCAGAACACTGGTTACCACTCCTCCCGTCACCAGTCATGTGATTCCACGTCTCTGAACCTTGGAATTCTCGTCTGTAAAATGGGGACAACCATGTCTTCAGGCTGTGTTGGGTGACAAAAGTTTCAGGAATGTGAAAGTGCTTCAATGTAACGGGCCATCCATGACATATTTCTACGTCCCTCTACCCATGGCCACTCATGGGTCACCATCCGCCAGCCCTGCTGCAGGGAAGGACAGACGGCAGGCAAGGGCTCTGCTGTCCATTCTGCACCTCCACTGCCCCCGTCCATGCCAAGCCTGCCCCAGGCTCACTGGACTCCATTGCTTGGAGACTGGGGCTTTCGTGCCGACTCCTGCAAACCTGCCCTGGACGGCTTCCCTCAGTCCTAGTGGCTGCATCAGGCGGGGGTAAGGCCACCAAGCCCTTCTCCCAGCCCCGTGTCCTGGCCATCACCTCTGCTCCCACCCCAAGTCATCCAAGGCCTGGCCCCCTGCCCTGCTGAGAATCAAAGGCCCCACTCCCCCAAAGACTACCCAGGTTAGGTCTCTAGCCCACCTTCCCCAGCTCCCTGCATGATTTCTCTGTAAATACTCAATATTATTGGGAGAAGGACAAGAAAAAAGAATACGCTTAAATGTTTGGAAAATATAAAAGGAGAAAAAAAAAAAGAACTGCTCTCAGTCCATCCCCTTTAGGAAGCCCTCTGGATCTGCCCAGACTGGAGTCTACCCGGCTCAGCTCCCCTCCCAGCTCAGGAGCAGCCAGGGGCAGTGACAGGACCTCCTAGCACCATGCTCTGTATACAGTAGATGCTCAATAAATATTGCTTTGGTGGATCAGGTGAAGACATGTTTCCTGGGACCTTATTGCAATCTTGCAGAGAGCAAGAGGACAGTGGTTGGTTGACTTGTTCTTGAGGAACCAGCAGAACTTAGATACCATTAGGAGTCTGGAAATTATGATTTAGGGCAAAGAGCCTCAATATCAGCAAATGATCCTTTTAATGACAAGATGAAGATAGAGACTCCAAGGCTCTGACTCTACCCTGGAGTGGAAAGCGATGTCTGTGTTGGACTGAAGTTTTTTTGTTCATTCATGCACTCTGCAAACACTCGTTGAACCCCTACCATGTGCCAGCCTCAATCCCTACTGTGTGCCAGTCTCTGGGCTTAGCCACAGAGAGGAAAGGCACCCAAGTGAAGGAACATGGCTGCCTCTAACTATTAAAGCAAGAGCATTTTATCTGTTACAGAGGAATGGATAAAGAAAATTTGAGGTGTGTGTGTGTGTGTGTGTGTGTGTGTGAGAGAGAGAGAGAGAGAGAGAGAGAGAGAGAGAGATGGAATATTATTCAGTCTTTAAAAAGAAGGAAATTGCTGGATGTGATGGTGCACACCTGTGATCAGCTTGGGAGGCTGAGGCAAGAGGATCGGGAGTTCAAAGCCAGCTTCAGCAATTTAGCAAGGCCTTAAGCAACTCAGTGAGACCGTGTCTCTAGATAAAACACAAAATAGGGCTGGAGATGTGGCTCAGTGGGTAAGCACCCGTGGGTTCAATCCCCAGTACCAAAAAAAAAAAAAAAGAAAAGAAAAGAAAATGAAGGAAATCCTGCCATTTGCAGCAATGTGGATGACCCTGGAGGACATTATACTAAGTAAAATAAGCCAGACACAGAAAGACCAACACCACATGCTCTCACATACATTTGGACTCAGAGGCAGAGCAGAATGGTGGTTACCAGGCACTAGGAGAAGGGGAAGTGGGGAGATATTGATCAAGGGGTACAAAGTTTCATTTATGCAAGGTGAATAAGTTCTGAGGGTCTAATGTACAATAATGCGACTGTAGTTAACAAGATTGGATTGTATAATACACCAGTAAAGATTAGTATAAAAATATTATATTACGTACTTGAACTTTGCTAAGGATGGATCTTTTTTTAATATTTATTTTTTAGTTTTAGGTAGACACAACATCTTTATTTTATATTTATGTGGTGTGGAGGATCGAACCCAGTGCCTCGTGCATGCTAGGTGAGCACTCTACTGCTGAGCCACACACAGTCCCAGCCCCAAGAGGATGGACCTTAAGTATTCTCCCCACACCAGAAAAGAAGGAAGGAAAGAAGGGAGGGAGGGAAAAGAAAACTGTAACTGTGAAGTAGGGGGTGTGTTAAGTAGCTTGATCATGGTGACTATTTCACAATGGATACCTCTATCAAATCACTAAGTGGGACACCTTAAAATACATATGATTTTTAATTCACATCAGTGAGGTTGGGAGGAAATAGTAAAGACGTTTTCCTGCAAGAAAGAAATGCCCAGTGGAGCAGGGATGGGGGGTGGACGGGGCTGAGCACAGACTCATGCTCTTTCTAGTGGGTAGGAGATAGCAGAGGCCTGGGCCCGGGAACTCGGTGGCCGGCAGTGTGGGATGTGACCTGCCTCCCCACTCCCTCTGCTGAGCTTCTGAAATAGAAGGTGCCCTGGCAACTGGAGGAGGCTGGTCAAGGGGTCCTTTGGCATCCGGTTCCTGGAACACAGCCCTGCTTGTGGTGGTTTGATCTGTGCAAACCCCCATGGGCCAGGAGTCAGGGAGAGGAGAGAATGTAGTTTAAACAAATAGACAAGCAAAATTGTTAAATAAATAAATAATCTTTGTGGCTAAGAGCCCTCAACTGGAACAGCTGGACTCACTGGCCCCAAACCAGAAGGTAGGTCCCAGGATCAGGTGACCCCTCCCCACAGGGTTGAGGAAAACTGGGGGTGAGAAACCGAGGCCAGCGTGCTGTGCTTGTGTTCTATTTCTGTGTAACTTTGGGCAGTTTGGTTAACCTCTCTGTGTCTCCTCATCTGTCAACAGGTAGGTAGCAGCTACCTAATGATAGCTGTAGCAGTCATTAATGGCTTTTAACACTTTGGGCTATCTCCTCTTTTGCGCAAAGTAGGAGACTCTTTTCTGGGCCCCTGAGGTTAGGTGGAGTCATGTGACCTGGTAAATGTCCTTACAGGCCGTAGACTTTGAATGGTCTGTGAGAGTCTCCAGCACTCTCTTGTCTCTTTCTGGCACGGTGCAGTGCCCATGCATGGGTGACCCATGACTGCTCCATGGGTCCAAGTCCTTGAGCCTCTCTGATGCGCAGAATCCCCAAGGATGCATACTGGACACACAGCTTTAGCAAGTCTTTAGCAAGTCTTGTTGCTTCAGGTGACTAGTTGGGACGTGCTTGCTACCAAACACCCCTTAGCCCAGGTGGATACAAAAGAACCACCTCAAAGGATGCCGATCAAGACCTCAGGAGTTAACACATGTGACCCACCAAGACCAGGGCCTGCTCTTAGTGAGCCCTCCACCCACCTAGCTGATAGCACAATAGTGACCATGATCACAGGGGCTCAGGGGAGTGGCCACAGAGGAGGCTAGAAAGGGAAGAAGTTTGCTTATGAAGGACCTTAAACAACAGACTCCGAAGTTTGGATTGAACATGAAAACAGCAGGGAAACATTAGTTTGGGTTTTTTGTTTTGTTTTTAAAGTAGAATAATGACATGGTTTACAGAGTTCCCTCCAGGACGTGGCAAACAGCAGGCACTTAATAAATATTTCTTGAATGAATACCCGAGTACCCCACAGTGCGGGCTGGACCCGGGCCGGGCGGCCTGGAGATTGTGGGGTGGGGCGCAGCCAAGCTCTGGGCTCCCTGCGCCCCCTGACGCGCCCCAGCCCCACCCGACAGGCTTCCCGGGCGCCTGCTGGTGCGAGCGCACGCGCCGCCTCGTAAGTCACTGTTTATGATGAAGCGGAGCGGTTGTTTGGGAAGACAGCCACTCTGATACCCAGCAGCCCCCAGGGCCCTTCCTGATGTTTCTCCTCCTCCATCCACTGCTTAACATGCCAGCTCCCTCTCCCGCACCCCGCGCCCCACACCCCCTCCAATGGCACGGGTCGCTCCCCCCATACGCACACCCCTCCGCCTGCCTCTCCAGTGCTGCAGCCTGGAGGAAATTTATTGCAGGCCCAGACTGCTATGGGCAAATACTAATAAAATGCTGTTTTGCTGCAATTTGTTTAATTGGCCACAGAAGAGATGTCTTGAGTATGTGTAGGCTCTGCCTGCGCCTGCCTGCCCGGCTCACAGATGCTCTCTCTTTCCCTCTGCCTTGTCCCTCTGGCTGTGACTACCACTGAGAATGGGATGGTGGAGAGAAGGAGGAGGGGGAGGCAGAGGTAGGAGGAAGGAGGCTGTTGGACTGCAGAGGGCAGGAATGAGCCCACCTCCATCTTTTCTTAGGCTTCTTTCCTAGAGTCCTTTCAGGCACGAACCTTGGGATCATCTGATCAACCAGACTGCCTGGGTTCAAATCCCACCACTTCCTGTCCTTAGCTGTGTGACCTTAGGCAAGCTAGGCAACCTTTCGGTGCCCCCCAGTTTTCTTGTCTGTATAATAGGGATGATAATAGCAGCATTGCAAAGATTAAATGAACTAATCTACACAAAACAATGCCTAGAAGCATGAAATCGATATTACAAACTTGGACTGCTTGGGTTTAATCCCAGCTCTGCCACTGAGCAGTTGTGGTGACCTTGCACAAGTTACTTAAGCACTTTGTAGCTTGGTTTCCCCATCCGTGAAGTGGGTATAATTGCATGCACCTCTCAAGTTGTGTGAAGACTAAATGAGCTAACATAAAGGGATCAGACCAGAACCTAGCACGTTGTAGCAAGCACTGCAGCAATGTCAGCTGCTAACCCAACAATGGCAGTACTGGGAGCTAAGTGCTCTGGGTGTGCGTGTCGGGGAAACCTTTGTATGCCAGCTATCTTCACTGGACCAGTTGTGGGGCACAGGTGAGTCCCCAGAGGTGGTAATTCCCAATGAAAAATGTTTAGCTGCTTCCTGGTGTCTCGAGGCCAGCAGGCACGGCTGTCAGGGCAGTAGAAGACCCTCACTATGTGCCTCTGGGGTTTGGAAGGTACAGTGACCCTGCTGCAGTTCCCCAGACAGGGACGGGGGCTGCACTTCTGCTCCTGGGGTCAGCTCAGCCTCCCAGCTGTTCCCCTCTTGGCCCTTGGTACCTACACCCTGGGGGTGGGCACCTTGCCACCTGCCAGATGGTACCAGCAGAGGCTGGGGCAGGAGGGTAGGGTGGGGGAGGTTAGGCCAAGCTGCAGGAGCTGGGCACAGGGGTCTTGGGACAGATGAGGTTGTGTCTGACCTAGAACAGGATGGCTGGGGCAGGTGGGGACAGCCCGGGGGTCTCAGGAGCTGGCTGACTGGTGCCTGTAAGTCAGGGTACATTTGGGCAACCATATACACACACCCACGCACAAAACCATCCCATGTGCTTCTGGCAACCTTGACTCAGCTGGCTTAGGAAGCTTTGTCCAAAGGAAATGCAGCCATCCTCTAAGTCTTGAAAGCAGGGATAAGCCTCGGCTGACAGGAGGCTCACCACCTCGGAGTCAGTTGGCTAGGACGGGACTCTGGGAGCAAGTTGCTAAAGCACTCCCACTGCGAGCTCCGCTTCCTCACCTGTGAAATGGAGAGAAGGCAACTGGAGAAACCAGCTCTCTAAGGGTTCTTCTTCTCCTCCACCTGGGGAGGGTTGGAAGAGCACCCTGGCTAGCCAGCCATTGTGACCTCAGGCTCTTCTTCGAAGAATATAACCAGGTGCTCTTGGGTAAATGACTTCAACTCTCTGTACCTCACCTTTCTAATCCATCAAATGGGAATGATGACAATAATATAAACCTCAGAGAGGCATCGTGAGGGGTTAAAATGACTTAATACCTGCAATGTGCAGAAAAGAGAGCTTGGCACCCACGGGCATTCCCTACCCCCTGACTGCTTGGTTATGCCTTCCCAGTGGTGGGTCTGCAGTTATTATGCTGGATCCCAGTGGCCAGGGGCAGATACTTGCCTCTTCCTGGCAACTCCCACCCCCAGTAGGTTGTTTGGCATGTTGCCCAGATGCAGGGTCTGGGCATGGCCACGGTGTGGGCAGCCTACCCGTGTCGGCCTTCTGCCTCGCTGCTTCATCTAGGTGGGTGCCATTTGCAGTGTTAAAGGCAGTTTCACCTGGGCTCCACCCCTAAGGGCCCTTCACCCTGCAGCCCTGGGCCAGGTGCCCTGTGCTTCCCTGCCTTCTAGACTCTTCCCACAGTCTCCTCTCTACAGCTCTCCCTGCCTCGGAGCTCCCCTGCTCAGTTCAGGCTACTGTCCCCCAACCAGGGCTCTGACCCTGGATCCCCCTCTAGGAGACCCTATTATAACATCTCAGTGCTGCTCAGGCAAGTATACACCCCCTCTCTGGCCTTTCTAGACCCTTCCCCAAGAGGGAGGAGGACCATTTTATTTATTTATTTTATTATATATTTATTTTTGGTGCTGGGTATGGAACCCAGGAATGCTCTATCACTGAGCCACATCCACAGCCCTCTTTATTTTATTTTATTTTTATTTTTTATTTTTAAGACAGGGTCTCACTAAGTTGCTAAAGCTGCTCTCAAATTTGAGATCCTCCTTCCTCAGCCTCCAGAGTCACTGGGATTACAGGCATGCGCCACCGCCTTGGGCAGGGAGGGTCTCTCTGATGCAGCCCATGTCACCTCTCCCCTCCAAATGAAGGAGATCCAGGGCTCAGGAATTCTAAGACAGGAAGAAGGGACACCATCAGTCTGAGCCCAGGACTGAACAGTACCTCCTGTCCCCAGCAGTGAACCCCCGCCCCCAGATTCTGCTCACCCTCTTCCAGTGTAGGGCATTAATGGATGGAGCGGGTGGGTGGGTATGGGGTAGGGGTGGGAGAGGCAGAAGAGGAGGGAGCTGGGATGGTGAGGGCCTATCCGCCCCAGGTCTGCTGAGGTCCATGACGCAGCCAGCTGTGGCCAGCAGCAGCTGGATACACACAGCACGATGCACGGTCTCACGGTCTCACGCCCTCTGCCAGGGCCAGCAGAGAAGAGGGAGGGCAGGGCCCAGGGGGCTGTGTGTGGGGGAGGCTCCCAGGAGTGGGGGCAGAGAGAGGGGAGCCTGGTGGAGGCTCAGCCAGCCCGGGAGCCCCAGGGATCCGTGTCTTCACTCCAGCAGCTCTTGTGCAAGGTGACATGATGGTTTCTATAGAGGCAGCCCCAACCTGAAACCTTGTCCCCCACACTGCATCACAGGCAAGTGGGCTACAGTGTGGCAGGAGGAAGGGGATAGGGATGGGCAGGGAAGCCACAGGCCCCAGGACGCAGTGGGGACGATAATCCTTAGGAACAACCAAGGGAGCTCCATGTCCTCTGCCCCCCCCCATCACCTGGGACTCTGCCTGAGTCCCTTTGAGGGGTTGTAGGAAGCCAGGAGGAAGGGGATGCTGTCAAGCACCAGACACTCGCTGAGAAGCAACCTCAGCAGATAGGAGCACAGTCCTTGCCTTCGGGGAGCTTGGAGTCTAGTGGGAGAACAGATAGAGACAAGTTCCCAGGAAACTCCCAGTCTGACTTTTCAGCGCTATAACAGGCATGTGCAAAATCTCACCTGGACCGGTGGGCACGGAACTTGGTAAGGGTCAATGGAGGCTTCCCAGAGAAAGTGACACCCAGCTGTGACTGGAGGATGAGGAGGAACGGGTGGTCAAAGGAGCCAGCACAGGAGGGGTGTTCCATGCAAAGGCCCTGGGGCAGGGTGGGGTGGGTACCAGAGTTTAATAGAGTGGCCAGGAATGGTGGAGCTGAGGCTGAGAGATGGGCCAGGGACAAACTCCTAAGACATTTGAACTTCACGTCAAAAAGCCTTGGGAGGCCTAGGAAAGATTGGGCAGAGGAGGACAAGCTCAAGCTTGCATTTTAAACGGTCACTCTGATGGCAGCTGGAGAGCAGCCCAGAGTCAGGAGACTGCTGCAGTAGTCATGCCAGTGGCCTGTTTGAAAGAAATATTTCAGATACAGAATTGACGGGACCTGGAAGTGACTGGTTGGTGCTTGGGGTGCGGGGGAGCGTTTAGAAGATAGACCACCCATAGGCAGCCAGGAAAGGGACTCAGTGGGGCGGGGGGAAAGGAGGAAGAGAGATTTCAGAAATCAAATTTCTGACTCCAGCAATTCCTAGCCACAAGGACAGCTCCTTAACAGTCCCTAGACAGGACCAACCCCCAAAGACACTTCCTCTTGTACCAACAGACCCCGATCCCCACTCTTGTGCTGATTGAGGCTTAAAAATCATTTTTTCTCCAGATGTGCTGAAAAAGGCAAGATAAAGAGAGTTGATTGTCTCCCCCTTTCTAAATCCTATACCCTCTGATTACCTATAGGGACAGATCAAGCCCATGAAAACCCCCAGACAACAGACCCCCCTCTCGGGACCCCTCCCCCTTCGGGACCTCTGCTTTCTTTCTTTTACTCTAATAAATCTGCTGCTGTGCTCTCACCCTTGTGTCTGTGGATTTTATTCTTCAAATTTGCAAGACAGAGAACCCACCCATCCACCCTGGTTACACCAAACAGGGGAGTCAGGTGTCTGGCTTGGTCACACTAGTGGCTCTGGTGTCAACTACCAATGTATAGGACCGGTGATGGGTGGGGACCGACCCTAAACTTTAGTTTGGCCCTAGAGAGTGTGAAGAGCCAACTCCTCCTGGCCAGGGCTCCAAGCATCAAGTTCAAGTGTGTGCATTCACTCACCAAGTATCCTCGGCAGGTGGAGATAGGGAGGACAGACATCGACAGCCACCTGGCTCTTGCCCACCCTCGCCCTCAGGGCCCTTCCAGTCAGCAGGGGAGGGGGGCACAGGCACAAACAGCAGCAACTCAGGCCTGACCTATCTGAGTTGAAATCTGATTGCTTTTGACCAAAGGCTATTGGTCAGGGGCAGTAAGTGGTCAAGTGCCACAGGAATGGTACAGACGGCCACTGCCTCAGTGAGTCGAAGGCCAGGGAAAGCCCTCTTTGTCTGGGCCTTGGGGCTGAAGAGGGCAAGGGCTGCTGGCAGCCTAGGGGACAGGTGACTGGGTTTGATGTCCCAAATAGGCCCCAATTTAGGGTGACCCAGGCCAAGGGGCTCTATCTCTCTGGACCTCAACTTCTGCATCTGTAGAAATGGAGAAAAGAATAAAGTTCAAATCCCTTAGCCCCCAGTCTGGGGTGGGACCCATAAAGGGAATGGATATCAACAGTTCCTGAGGATGTTAAGGGCCATTCCTTTGCAAGAGGTGGGGATCCCCTCTGCCGTGGTCATAGGATTCGGACTGGAGGCCGGTGGTTTTGGAATCTGGCAGATCAGAGTTCAGATCCTGATTCTGCCACTGACTGGCTGGGTAGCTTTGAGCAAGTGACATAACCTGTCCCTGTCTCAGGGGGACGGTTTCTCCTGCCCCCAGAGTGCAGGACACCACTGCCTGTACCTGGCCAGGGCTACAGGAGTGACATTCATTGATATAGAGTGGCACCAAATCTCTGCAGCAAGTCCATACTAGTCTCAAGTGCCCCAGGGAGGGACGGCCTGGGCCTGGGACTGAGAGGTACCTAGCCATTCCTAACCACAGCTCTTCCCAGCTACACCAGAGCTCCTCACGGCCCTGCTCTGTTGCCTACCCACGCTGCCTGGTCGGGGAGAGAACCCGGTCCCCGCCCAGCCCTCTCTGGCCCAGATAACACACAGCCCAACTGGGATCTGGCCTGCGGAAACTTTCCAGATAAGCACCACCTGCCCCAGATAACCAAGGGCCTATCAGCTTGGCATCTTGTTCTCCAAACCACAGGCCCTGGTGATAAGGGGATTGTGTTGGGGCTGCATCTGCCTGGCCCAGGTGGGAGCTTTTCACAGGTTTTGTTTTATTCCTCTCCATATTATTAACAACAAATGTTTGACCACTTCAGGGACAAACAAGTCCTCTGGTAACCAGGGTCTCCCAACTCTGCTTTCCCTCCCTCTCTCATTCGCATGTTGCATCAAAAGCCAGACAGCCATTTGTCCCCCTTGCTGGATTTCCACAAGGAGGACATGAAGGCATCAGGGATGGGATTAGGAAGTGACAGACAGACAAATTCTGTTTAAAAGGCGTGTGTGTGTGTGTGTGTGTGTGTTTCCTGGCACTGTGGAACACACCTGTAATCCCAGAGACTCTGAGGCTGAAGCAGGAGGACTGCAAATTTGAGACCAGCAAAATCCTGTCTCAAAAATAAAAAGGGGATGTAGCCCAGTGATAGAGCACCCTTGGGTTCAATCCCCAGTATGAAAGAAAGAGAGAGAGAGAGAGAGAGAGAGAGAGAGAGAGAGAGAGACTTGTATTGGAGGGTACCCCCTCAGGGATACCTGATAATAATCAACATTTACTGAGCACTTACTATGTACCAGGTGCAGCTTATTTGATCCAATATCTCCTTTATTTCCATTTTACAGGTAAGGCACTTGAAGCTCAGAAGGTCATGGGACACAACTAAGTAAGCAAAACTAGAGTTGGAGGCCAAACCCTGTGCTCTTGTCTTCTGCAACCTAGTCCCCAAATCTACCTCAACATCTGGCATGAAAAGGAAACAGACGGCTTTCTCTAGGCACAGAAAAATTAAAGCCATGACTGGAAACTGGCTTTGGGCCAGACTGGGATGCTCAGTCAGGAACCTGGGCCCCAAAGAGTCTTGCTGGCTTCCCAACTCTCAGATCTGCACTCCTAGATGGCC